>NW_026652285.1:94037144-94053356 GCF_009828535.3 Hylobates moloch | reverse complement strand
TTCATAATTAAAAGCATCTCCCCCTACATCATCTCTTTCCACACACCAGAATTTCCCACTGCAGATGTTTAAATTGCATCCGTGTTTACTGTAGAAAATCACAAAATGCAGACAAGCAGAAAGAAAGCCAAGCCAGCACAGTGAGATCCCACTTCTCGTTTTAGAATGTCTTCTAGATGATGTTGCCGTGCTTTTTTTTTTCCAAATTGGTTCTCATTGTATGTTTTCTATGCATTATAGCTCTAATCACATTCTACCTTCAACTAAGGGAACGAAACTGACATTTGTTGAGTAAAGAGATGCAGTGAGTGGCTGGATCCTTGCCATTTGAAGTGTGGCATCAGCACCACCAGGAAGCTTGCTAGAAATTCAGTGCCTTGGGCCCCACCCCAGGATTCGCATTTGAACAAGCTGGTGATTGGAGTGTGCATTACAGCTGGGAAGGGCTTTGCAGAGCAAAGTTACTCAAAGTTGCAACCCACAGACTGTCACAGTTGTGGACAAGACGCCTGAGCCAGAATGTAGACAGCACGCTGCTTCCTTTGTAGAGGAAGACGTGCTATTATACTAAATACTGTCAACAGCACTAAACAATGTGATTGATGAGGACCTTGATTAACATTCTGGCCCAAGCGCCTTATCTTGTCAGGGACCAGGGACACACAGTTCATGGGCTTGGCACTGTCATTCGGCCACACTTTGAGTGGCGCTGTTTAGATCTCACCGTTGGGAAGTAGGGGGCTGGGACTGGGTTTCTCTGGCTTTAGATCCTAATCTTCTCACTCTGTGTGTATCTAACCCTCCCACCCGACCATCTCACACACACCAGATGCACACACTTGCACGGGCACACGCCCGCCCTATGAGAAGCCTGGACCAGAGTTGGTGATTAGGAAACATCTGTCTCTTGAGTCAGACCGAGGCTCCCACTCCCCTGTGTCTTTGCCCATCCCAGGCCGCTGTTTACATTAAAAGCAACCCTGATGTAAAACCCATTTTATCAACTCCTCATATCAGGATCAAACAGAGCAGCTGCCTTGTAGGATGCCTGGAGTCAAAAGAACCCAAGCCGAAGAGCTTTGATGGACTATAAGGGAGGCAAAACACAACTTCTTTGCCCAGCTCAAGTTCCCAAGGCAAGAATAGCTCTGGGATCCCAGGGTCTGTACGTAACCTGGGATCTACAAACCCTAGGCCAGGCTTCTGCCCCCAGTGCCAGAAGCAGGTAAATAATGCACAGTCACCAGGAAGGTGTGGATTTCAGAGTCGACACCAGCCTAATCTAAAATGGCACGTGGTGTTCAGTCCAGCCTTACTGTCACCTTTCCCAAAGAGCCCAGGGACTCCTATAGGTTTAGATCCCAGGTTTCCAGTTTTACTTGGACATTGGGAAGACTAAGACCTTTTCAGGCAGTTGAAACTTTTAACTACGTTTTTAGCAACTTAGTTAAAAAACTTGGGAGTCAGTTTGAATTTCCAGGCTACTCTTCCCTGGCTATGTGACCTTAGGGAAGTCACTTAACCTCTCTATCAGTTTCTTTTTTTCTTTTTTTTTTTTTTTTTCTTTTTTTTTTTTTTTTGAGACGGAGTCTTGCTCTGTCTGTCGCCAGGCTGGAGTGCAGTGGCGAAATCTTGGCTCACTGCAACTTCCTGGTTCAAGCGTTTCCCCTGCATCAGCCTCCTGAGTAGCTGGGACTACAGGCACGCACCACCACACCCAGCTAGTTTTGGTATTTTTAGTACAGATGGGGTTTCACCATATTGGCCAGGATGGTCTCCATCTCCTGACCTTGTGATCCGCCCACCTCGGCCTCCCAAAGTGCTAGGATTACAGGTGTGAGCCACCACACCCTGCCATCAGTTTCTTAATCTGTAAGATGGGGCATAATAATATTTACCTTATAAAGGTATTGTGAGAATTAGTGGCCCTGTCGGTAAAGCACCTAGCGTCAATGCACCCATTCATTCATTCACTCATTCATCTATACTGAGGACCTCTGGGCAGCATGGGAAGCGCACAGTCCAGAGAGGAGGATGGAGACCACACAAACAGACAGACACAGAGCAAGCCACAGCCGGTGCTGCAAAGAGAAGTGCAGGAATCCTGTACCAGGGGCCGGGTCTAATCTGGGGATCAGGGAAGGTTTTACCGAATCAGTGATTTTGAGCTCAGGTCCCAAAGATAAGTAGATGCTTATAAGACAAAAACCAGGGAAGAACATTCCAGGGGTGTTGTAGGGATGACTATTTATTCTTTCCAGAATATAGTTTGGGCCAGAGAAATGACAGTTGGGTTTATTTTACTTTGGCGGGTAAAATTAACAGACAGCAAAATGCATGAGCCTTAAGGCACAATTTGAGTTTTGACAAATGCACACACCCATGTAACCAGCATCTCTGTTATCAGATAGAACTTTGCTGTCAAACCGTGTTTATCTTCATATCTTCATAACCTTGTTCCCTGATTATAAAAGTTAAGAAGCTGGGTTTTTTTGTTTTTGTTTTCTGAGATGGAGTCTCTCTCCGTCACCCGACCTCAGCTCACTGCAACCTCTGCCTCCCAGGTTCAAATGATTCTCCTGCCTTAGCCTCCTGAGTAGCTGGGATTACAGGCAAATGCCACCATGCCCAGTTAATTTTTGTAATTTTAGTAGAGATGAGGTTTCTCCATGTTGGCCAGGCTGGTCTCGAACTCCTGACCTCAAATGATCCACGCACCTCGGCCTCCCAAAGTGCTGGGATTATAGGCGTGAGCCACTGCGCTCGGCCAGGAGCTGGGTTTTAATGGGGGCATTTCATTGTGGACATTTTACAAGGCTTTGAGCTAGGTTTAAATCTTCTATAACTTTCCCCAGGTTCCTCCGTGTCTCTGAGACTCAAGTTCCTCATCTGCAAAACAGGGTTAACCGAACTTCCTTCACAGGGCTGTGTGAGGGATTGGGTCTGCACATGGCCGTAAAATGCCCAGCTAGTGCCTGGTGGGCGTGGTGGGCACTCTGTGAGTGAGTTAGCCCTGTTAGGATTTTCTGGAACGGAGACGGTGGTGGGGAGCGGGGCTAGCTCTTGCTGATATCCTTGTGGCTGGAGATGGGCCTTCCCAGGGCAGCGCAGGGCAGCTGTGTGCACCCCCTCATCCAGTCTCTTTGTTCACAGGGATGTGTCTGCAGGCCTTCGTAGAAGCTTGCTTTTTCCTGGCTCAGAGGAAGTTCAAGATGCTGCCACTTCATGAGCAGGTGGCCTCGCTGATCGACCTTTGCGAGTACCACCTGTCCCTGCTGGATGAAAAACGCCTGGTGTGTGGCCGGGGCGTCCCGTCGGGGGGCCGGCCCCCACACCGTGGCCCTCCCCAGGAGCCCTCCCCCTCGGCCCAGCCAGCAGGGGACAACCCCCTACCCCGCACCAGCTGCGCCAATAAGCTCTCCCATCCCAGACATACCCTGTCCTGAGGGCCACTCTGTCCTCCCGGAAGACGGAAGACGAGAGCGACTTTCAGGGCTGGAGCACCCCAGGCATTCTGCCTGCAGAGGAATGGCAGGCAGGCTGCCGAGGGGCCCAGCTGAGGTCCCCACGAACTGTCTCTGTGTGCGGCTGAGCTGTGCTTCACCAGGCTGGCTGGTTCTCACCTGCCTTCCTCCTCTCACCTCCTGGTGATACACCCTGTTTTCGAGTCATCAGTCATCGGACATATGACATCTAAAACATGACAGATGGCACCTTCTATTCTGGGCTCACAGGAAGCACCAACTGGGGCAAATCTGTTGTGTTTGGGGCACGGGACACAATCGATCCCAAGGCCCGGAGCTGTGGAGAGGAAGCCGAGTGTTAGGATCTGCTGCCGGGGCCTCCACGCGCCCACCGGGAAAAGCCTGAGAACATCGTGTTTATTTCCTGCTGCCCGTTCGGAGAGAAGGAAGTGGAAGTATCAAGTAGGCGTCTGCAAATCTCCCATCGCAGCCATGTGCTACATGGGTGTAGTGAACAGATTAACCTCATTTAGTTCATTAGCTTGCCTGTTGCTGCAATGTTTGGTTTGTTATTAATTAAGAAATAATTAATTAAGAAATAACTAAAACTCCTGGAGCCTCAGAGCTGGCAGAAGCCTCGGAGGTCATTTTGTTTGATTTTGTTTGACTGTGACCCCAAAGCAGGAATCCCATCTTTGGCCTCCCTGACCAGATGGTCTGAGCGGACCCCTGCATAGGTGAGGTGCTGGTCACGTGGCCAGTGTGTCCACAACAAGCACTGCCAGGGGTCCCTACATGCCCAGCACTGTGCTGGGAGCCCTGGGTGAGGGAAGGAAATCAGACATGGATAAGAACCAGAGCAAGAGGAGTAGTGTATGTCAGACCTGGTGCCAGGGTCAGGGGAGCTCACGCTGTCTTCCATGAGACCCTTTCCTTGTCTCCATCTGTATCCCCAGGTAGCCCCCCTCTCAGAGGAAACGCCTCACAGACAGCAGAAGGTGGCATTTTGGAAACAGCCTTGGGCATGCCAAGGTCCAGGGCCTATTGAAGACAGGCAGACAGGACCTGGCAAAGCCAAGCTCTCCAGAGTGTGGTTGGATTTGGGGCTAATGTGGCCCTTTCCTGGAGGATCCCTTTAAAGGATGCTGAGGACCCTGGGAAGAGTCAGTCATCGTGCTCCAAGTGAGGTGGAGGAAAGTATTTGAGGCGCTAGTACTGTGCCTGGTGTGGTGCACTGTAGGACTCAGAAAATGCTCGTAGTGCATGGCAAGGGAGGGTCCTGGGAGGCAGAGGTGCATCCCAAACAAGCTCCTGTGGCTTTCTCCTCCTTCCTTCCACCATCCTGTCCTGACTCCTGACCCAAACGGATAAGAGCAGTCGACCTGGTTCGTAACAGGTACTCAAAAGCATCTGTGGAAACAAGTTACTTGAATCTGCCCTCCCCAGAGTATTTTTAAACCCAAAGACAAGATTGTTAATCCAAGATGTCTCCAATTGTTGGCAAGCGATTTCAGAGCGGGGGCTGCTCTGTTCATCCCTGCCTGGAGCTCCTTCCTGCCAGGAGTTCACCCTCTCAAAGAGGAAAACCTGATTCCCCCACAGTGTGGCTGCTGCGCAGCGCCCCTTCCCTGCTGCTAGCAGAGCCCAAAGGCCGCTGCCCTTCCCCAGCCGAGAGGGGCCATGGAACTGAGCCCTGCAGAGCCCACTCTAGGGTGTTCAGTGAGTGACAGCAGACTTGTGCAATCACTTTATTTTCCCAAGCAGAAGGCAGGCCAGGTGGGAAGGTGGCACTGGCAGGATGTGCCTCCTGAGGTGTCGAGTGTCCTCTACATGGGGCGCTGTGGAGGTGTTATCGGCTCCGTTCCCCAGGTACTAGGGCAGGTCTGTACCGCTGCTCCCCTTTCAGATGAGGAAAGGAAGGCCCAGGAGGCCACATAGTCAGGACTTGGTCCAGGTGTATCTGTCTTTGGCTCCTTGTCCCTGGGTGAGCATGAATTCAGCTCCAAGTAAAGACCCTGCAGCTCTACCCCGCTTGGGGCTGCCTGGGGTCTGTCATGGTGTGGTGGCATGGGACAAGGCAGTCAGGGCTCCTAAATGGTCCAGTGTGGGAAACAATGTTTGAAGCCCCCATGCAGTTCTCCCAGTCCCCTTTGGCAGAACAAATGGATTTCCCAGAGAAAGACCAGAGTAAGCACGTCTGGGCACACTTGTCGTCAGCTGGGAGCCACCAGAAGTCTTAACAAAGCTCTCACGTGACACCATTTCTTGAAGTTGGTCTTCAGAAAGTACTCGCTTGCCGAAGTGGAGTGCAATGTTCAGGTCTAAAACCAACCAAGCACATTGAATATTTTGAGAAATAAAATCAAGAGGTTGAATTCCAGCCACTTTGGGGTGATATGAAAACATCAGCTCTCCCGGTGAGGGCCTCTCCCACCCCATGCCATCATCTGGAGGCGGGCTGCTCCGCCCACCATGGCCCCTCTATCCCAGGAGCAGCCCCCTCCCCTGCAGACAAGGCCCCGATAGCCCCACCCACCTGCAGGGCACAGAGCCTCCCTGCGGATTGTTAGGGAAGCGAGGCTGTGGTTTTATGAGAGGCCAGTCGTGACAGATTGGCCCTTTTCAGTTCAACCGAAAGCATTTTGAGTCTGCTCCATTGTCAGAATGAGTGATAGCTGACTCACCCCGCCTCCTCCATTCCTAATAAGAAGCCCCACTGTGTTTACCCCTTTGGTAATCGGCCACTCGTTTTATTGGATGTAATTGAAACGATAGCAAAAGCAGATGGTTCCTTCCTCCAAGAGGACAGGAAGCAGAGCCGGGAGTCCGGCCGGCCCAGAGGCACTGCACACATAGCTGGGCAGCCCCTGTGCTTTGCTGCAGGATAAGCCCCATCCCTGCAAGGGCCCTCAGGATCCATCTCCACCGTCTTCTCCCTCCCTCTCTCCTGCCCCCTCCCGCTCCTACTGACGCCTGTCTCTCCCCACCCTCAATGCACACACAGTCCTCTCCCTAGTCTGCTGGCTGAGTTCCTGGAGAGCTGGGCACTCCGGAGGGCTTGGAATGAACAGGTAAGAAGATCAGGCTCAGCCTGTGCTCAGTTTGGGGGGTTCACATCCAAGTATGACAAGTTAGTGGGACCAATCTGGGGAGGGAAGCATCAAGAGAACAGGGCAGACCCACAGAACTGGGCCCACCCACCCTTTCTTTGGGTGTGCCCCAGGGCAGCCTCCTTGCTCCTGCCTTGCTGATCCTGCCTGCTGCTCCCTTCCTTCCAACCTCCTAGGGGGACAGGCTCAGCGTTTCTGTTGTTAGGGGCAGCAGCTTTCTCCTCACGGCCTGGCCAAAATGGAGCCTGCAACAGGTGTTTATACCTATAAAGATCCGCTGGATTCAGTGCAGCTGTTAGCAAGTGCTGGTCCCAACAGACCCCTCCCAGTGGGCAGAGGCAGGGCCTCCAGGAGAGAGGAGTGTCCATCCCTAAAACGAACCACCTGGATTCCTCTTACTTCTCCTCCCGGCCTCTGTCCACTCCCCCAAACTCAGACACGGTCTCTCGCCTGGGCTTCCACTGCCTCCCTGCCTCTCACGCCTCCACTCTACCCTCCATCTCCATCAGTCTGGAAGGAACTTGGAGAGCCACAGAGCTGAAATCCAGTCACCTATTGAAAGCAGCCCTCAACGGCGCCCTTCCTTTCTTTCCATCCTAAGGCCCACACCTGACCCCCCACCTCAGGACCTGGCTCTGCAGCCTCCCTGAGCCCCTGTCCCACCCCTGCTCCCAGGACTGTTTGTATCTCTTGTCATGAGACAGGAGGAGGATGTGCTATTTCCCACCACCCTTGTGTTGCTGGCCTCTCTGCCTGGAATGGCCTTCCTCTGCCCAGTGGCAAACAGACTCTCAAGGTTCACTTCCAGTGTCCCCGCTGCAATCCCCCAAACAGAGTGAGCGGTTCCTTCCATCTGCTTCCAAGAACTGGAAATTTCCTGTCTTGTCACACACACTGTGGGACCACAGCATTGGTTCCCACCCAGCTGTGAGTTCCTGCAGGGTCAGGCATGTGCTGGGTCCATGTTGGCACAGAGCAGGGGCCAGCAGGTGCTTGCTGTGAATAGGAACGTTCAGCAGACCCCGGGAGAGGGGACAGTGTTACCACGCTTGTTCTCCGCTTCGCCTGCGGGTGCCTTTAAGAAACACAGATTTTAAATCTCGCCAAGCCGATCCGCTGAACACCTCTACATTCCCGGCTGCCTTGTTGGCTCCCTGGGACACGGCAGCTGTCCTGTGTCCGTAAACAGATAATAGCTCCTCTGACTCTAGGTGTCTCTCCACGGCCCTTTGTGGCCAGGCCTGGGCTGCGTACCCATGGGCACCCCCTCCCATTCAATCTCACAGACAGGACGCCAGGCTGGACGGTCCTCACCAACACCCCTCCAGCCGGCTAGCCAGCCTCCTTTCAATTCTGCATTGCCCTGAGTTTGTGTGGGGTTGTTGAGTTCCCAGCAGGTCCTCCGGATGTGCATGTAGGCAGTCAGGGGAACGGAGTGGGAGGATAGGAGCTCAGACACTTGAAATGGTGTTCCATGCCTTTCTAGACCCCAGGCCCTTTCCTACGTGATTTTATCAGCACATGCTCAATCCTTCACAGTTTACAAAGCACTTCTAGATCCATCCAACCCCGCGAAGGATGAGGATCACTGGCACTCTGTTTTCCTGGGGGCGGGGAACTGGCTTCCAGGAGGCTTAGTGACTGACCGAGGTCTCGAGGTTTCGTGCTGATGAAGTGCAGAGCCAGGATCCACCTGAGGCCCCCGGCTGGCTCCAGATCCCACACTCCTTCCTCGGCACTTCCTTGGTTTTGCACGGTGCCTCGACACTCCCCAAAACATCCCATTTTGCAGGTGTGGAAACCCACGTCCCGCAGAGGCTGGGTGTTTGCTCCACTCAGTTCTGGGGACTTAGCTTGAGGCTGTCTGATCTGTTCTCCTGCCGAGCACCCCAGGAAGGGCTCCAGGTCTCCCAGCCACTTAGTGAGAGTGGCAAGTCCTGTCTCACTTGATCTTTGGGAGCATAAGACGAGATCACAGAAAATGTCATCAATGTGAAAGTGTTTTGTAAACCAAGGCGCTGCTCAAACGTAGCGTTATCTTCAGCCTGGCTACTGGCTTCCTACAAAGTGTGAAGGGATGAAGGTAAAAGCTCTTTCTTGAATAATGTTATCCATCAAGACAGATGAAACCGCAGTGGTCAGCTCCTCCTGCCCTCCCCCACCTCCCCTTCATTCCCACATATTTAAAGACATTCATAGGCTGAGAAATGATTCCTGCTGCTCCTCTGACACCCGGAATGTGCCTTGTGATTGGCAGAGTGTCCCTCCAGAATAGCTTAATTTTTTTCCCATTTCTTGACTAATGTCCTCTACTCTTTGGCCCTATAATTGAGAATTGGGCTTGCATTGGCCAGCACACGAGCGTCTTCCCTGAAAGCTCAGAAATTATGGCTGTCCCGGCAGGGAGCTGGCATTCCCCGTGGCCGAGACAGCTGTCCTCCTCACACGGAGAGATCATTCACCACCGTGTGTATTAACCTGAAATCCACCTCGCCTTGATGGATACTTTTGCCAATCTCCCATTTGGTTCGATGAATGTGAGAGAAATTTTCCCATTCGGCATATGAATTTCTCCCTCACAAAATAAGTCTAAATTTTTTTCTGTTCCTGGAGACGAAGGAGCTCTGCGGAATAGGCCATGGCTTCAATTACCTTTATCTCTAGCAGCCAAAAGTCTTGATTTTTATATAACTGGAAAAACCACGCAGCATGATGCTTATACACACACACGCACGCACACGCACACACATGCACACACACGATGCACACACACGCACATGCATGTGCGCACACACCACACACACGCACACGATGCACACACGCACACGATGCACACACGCACACGCATGCGCACGCACACATGCACACGCACACACACCCAGAGCACCGTTGAGCTTTGGTAGAAAATGGCACAATTACGATGTTTTTCTCATTTCTGGTGATTGGCTTGCGAGTGTTATTTAGAGAGCGGAGTGGAAGGGGCTCTTTGCAGCCCTGCGGTAGCGTCTTGTGCTCACCAAGAGGCTCACGGGAAACATTTCTTCCAACATGAAGGTGTTTGCTAAGATTCCAACCAGGACCCAGTCTTGGGCCACAGAACACTGTCTGCTCCCCCAGTCCCCTCACAGACCACAGGGATATTTTCCCTTCAGAACCTCTCGCATCAGAATGGGGAAAGCGAGGGCCGAGAATCCCAGAGGAGGCCGTGAACTGTCCTGGAAAAGCAAGGGCTTTGCAGTCAGACCTTCATATGCACTTTGGTCTGTCTGCCGCGCTCTCCCTAAATGACCACGGGCCGGTGACTTTACCTGTCTGATCCCTGCTCCTTGCCTAGATAGTGGGGATCACGTCATAATGTATGTAAAGAGCCGGGTGCGGGACTTGGCACCTGGGAAGTGTCTTAATACATGTCTGTCGAGAAAAGGAAGGGTCTTGACGTGCGGAAACAAGACGGATGCCAGGAAATACGTCTGCCCGCCTCCACGCCCCTGACAGCGGAGGCTCCTGGAGGTCTGGTGAGAGGCCCCACGTGCTCCAGCCCTCTCCACTCTGTGCTGAGCTCTGCCTTTAAGAGACTGCAGCTCCTGCCTCTTAAAAGCCTTTAAAAATTCTTTATTAAATTTTCATGGCGCATAAAGTCAAGGTTCTGTTACTTGGCCTCAGTTGTCTTGGCAACTTCATAAAACGCAATAATAAAACGAAGCCGAGTGTTGCTAAACACAGGCTCATTGTATGAACGACTGCGAAGTATTGACAGTTTGTTCTGCATGAT
This sequence comes from Hylobates moloch, assembly GCF_009828535.3. Lineage (NCBI taxonomy): Eukaryota > Metazoa > Chordata > Mammalia > Primates > Hylobatidae > Hylobates > Hylobates moloch. Next base: position 94,043,010 of record NW_026652285.1, on the reverse strand, counting down.
AATTTTTGACAGCAAGTCCACTGGGGTGGACAATGCTTGTTCACTTGGGGTCAATTGTTGAGAAAAGGACACCTTTTAATTTTTTTTTCTCCCTTAAAGCTTAGTATTTGTCTAGGAAGCTAAATATTGCCTCAAGGAAACTGTGAGATCCTGGGGGAGGTAGAGGGAGGGGTTTGGAAAATCTTTCAACCCTTGATCTGCTGGGGACAGTTTCTTGTATGGAGGTAGGGATCTGTCCCTAGAGTTTGGTCAGAGACTCTGTGGCTGCCCTGGAAGACAGAATGGCCCCTTGCAGCTCCCTGTGTGCAAGAGGAGCCACAGTTCTCAGCTCGGGCTAGACCGGTGAGCACTGCATGTTTCACCCTCACGGGGGAAGCCAGAGGCAGGTGCCTGCCTAGAGAACTAAACCATTCATCCTGCACCAAAGAGGCGATTCCTGGGGCTGCTGGTCCAGCTGGTGGCTCTGTCCCTGGGAACGGAGGCCCCGCCCCCTCCTAGCACCCCCTCCTCCCCTTCTACCCTTGGGGAGCAGCACATATCTGCTCTGAATATTTAAGAATATTTGGCAAGTGGAAAGCAGATGGCCTCGAGTTAAATATAAAGTGAGACCCCAGCTCCCTGGAAATCCCCTCACCCATTGGCGTCAGATAAATGTTCATTTCACACGGCCCCCCCATGCCCAGGGAGGCCACTTAGGCAGGCCCTGTTCCTGTGGGTAACCCCTGTGGTCCTCTGGATCCCAGTTCACCTTTTGATGACCCATTCAGATTCTGCACATTCCTCAGATGTACCAGCACCTCCGTCCCAGCCTCCTGTGTCACAGGTCATGGCTCTGCAGTGTGGCAGAGCTGTTGTGCCACTCTCTGCTGGAGAAAACTGCGTTTGCCTGCCTGAGGCCCTGCAGCCTGGAGGGGAGGCAGCTAGGGCAGCATGAGAGCTTAGGGCTGGCTTGGGCCAGGCATGTCTTTGGGAGATCGAATGGGGACTGTGGAGGCCACAGGTGCCCTTTCACACTGCTGCCTGCCCCCCAGGATCCCCTCAGGGCTCAGACCCCACCTCTGTCTTTAACCCAGGCAACTGCGGCTTTCCCATTCCGACGTGATGGGCTTTATAATAAGGTTGTATCCGCAGCTGCTGACGCCTGCCTTTCAATATTACGCATGAGGCAAGGGAAGCCCAGAGAGGGGAGGGGTCTTGCCCCAAATACCCAGCAAGTTAGGACATGAATTAAGGCCACTTCAATGAAGGAAACTGTTTTGCCCTGTGTGATCAGAGGGATGGGGCAGAAGCCAACACCACCCTCAGCCCATCACCTCGCCAAATACCTACAGAAGGGAACCCAAGAGAGCCTCTGGCCCAGGGGTTTTCAAGCTAGATCCCACGGAACCTTAGAGCAGCTCAGCTGGCTGTTTTATATATTGGGGCTGCATGTAAGGAAAAAGCTTCAAATGCCATCATCCCTTCCAATTTTTTACTTATGGGGTAAATCCAGGTTTTCACAAAGCTGGGGGCCCAGGAGAAGTAACTCATCCAAGGTCACCTGAGCCCAGCTGGGCACCCCGGCCCTGCCCTGGAGTGTATGTCATGCTGGCACCGGTGCTCAGGTGCTGGGCTGGCTCACACTGGGGCCCTGGGAGGAGGTGTGAACCCCCTCCGGAGATTGGCTTGGTGTCTTAATCCATTTGTGCTGCTATAACGAAGTACTGTAGACTGGGCAGTGGATAAACAACAGAAATTTTATAACTCCCAGTTCTGGAGCCTGCGAGTCCGAGATCACAGTCCCTGCACGGTTGGGTCCTGGCAAGGGTTCTCTTCCAGGTTTGCAGACCAGTTGTATCCTTACACGGTAGGGAGAGAGTGACAGAGCTCTCTAGGGTCTCTTTTCCCAGGGCACTATTCCTATTCACAAGCGCTCTGCCCTCACGACCTAATCACTTCCCAAAGGCCCCACCTCCCTAAATGGGGCTAGGATTTCATCAGACGAATTTGAGAGGGACACAGACATCTAGTCCATCACCTGGTTTCTCTCACCCCTGGTAGAACGGTTGTTGGAAGCCTCCGATGCCGGCCCTGGGTTCACCTGTCACTGGGCACTAATCATCAGATACCCAGGGTGGAATATGGGATCCACTGAAGAATTTCCACCGTCACAGCTCCTCACCCACCACTTAAATAAACCTGCTTTGAACTGTTTCCAGAGCCAGCGGGGAGGTGGCATCAGTGGGTCACTGGATCCATCACCAGCTGTCCTGGGAGGAGATTGACCCCAGACATCGACAGGTCAGAAGTCTGAGAGCACGTCCCAGAGAGACCAGCTACAAGCAGCCATTTATTTGAAGCCACTTGTTTTAGCTTTAAAAGTCCTGTAAATAGCGCATTCTGCTCTGTATGACATCCGCATATTAGCCAGGCTAGGTTAGGCTACCCTGAAAAGATAAACCCACAGGGCTCCGTGGCTTAACACAGCGGAGGTTTATTTCTTGTGAATTCAAAGGTTCATGTGGGTCTGCTGGCTCTTAGGATGGCTCTTCGCAGACAGGCTCTGGTCTTTCTCCTCAACCACGCCTCCCAGTTGCTTCTGGCAAGATGAGGGGACAGGAGGGGTCCTCAGGGAATGTTGTTCAAGGAGGGGCTGACTCCATCTCCTCCCACAAGCCCTTGGCCAGAACGCAGTCCCATGACCCCGACGGAATTGCTGGGACAATGGGACATGCCCCCTTCCTGGGCACCCAAGCAGACAAAAGTAAAATGGGATTTGGCGGACACATAGTATTGTTTTTGCCACAATTCCTATTTGTTTCAATAGAAGAACGTTTTTCAATCTTCACATAAAATGGCTGCGCCAAGGAAATGACCGTGGTTCTCTCCTGGCCACACACAGCGCCCCCGCCCCCATCACCTTCTCTCCCTTGAGTTAGAGCAGATGGAGGTCACGTGGATCTCCTGACTCCAGAGCCACAGGGGAGCTAGGGGGTATCTTGTGCCTTCCCACCAAGAAAGCCAATCCTAGGCTCTGTGGCCTGGGTGCCGCTCAGCTCCAAACTCCACGGGCAGTTTCCCCATCACCTGGAAAACTGAGTCCAAAGCCGGCCAGCTGACATTTTCCCTTGAGGGGGTAGGGGCTGGAGGTCCCAGAAAGAGTGTCAACCCTTCCCAGGCCGGAGCAGAGCACTGAGACCATGCTCGGGGGGCCATCTGGCCTAGAGAGGGGGCTCTGGCCAAGCCCTCTCCAGCTACCCTGCGGTGATGAACCAAGCTCCCCTGGCTGCCTGCTGAGGGGAGCAGGCCTTGCGCAAAGCCAAGGATTCACAGGCAGTGAACCCTGTGACATCGGGCTTCTCCTGTAGCTGCTGGAAGTTGTGTCACAATTAACATAGACAATGGGGGTGGGGAAATGTAAAGCACATTCTCAATTCATGGCTAGGGTCTCGCACACACAAGGCTGAGACCCATGCGGGGCACATTATGGCGTTAGTTCATTTCATCTGAGAAACAGGCTTGGGTGGTTACTCTTATTATCACCTTGCTTTACAGTAGAGGAAGCTGAGGTTCAAAGCTGAGGTGCAGTGGCGTGCCCAAGGTGGCCAGGTTGTCTGTGCCCAGGCGGGTTTCGGATTTTGGCCTCACAGAGCCCGCTCTCCAAACAGCTGTGCTGTGCCATGGTGTTGAAGGCCCCCTTGCAGCAGCAGGCGGCTCTGAAGAGGGGATGGGCGCCGGGCACATGTGGAAGCGGAGGCTTTGGGGGAGACCTCGAATAGCAACCTGTCTGCAAAGCTTTGAACTCAAAGTCCTGGAGGAAACGCCCCAACTCAGTGAGGTTCACACAGCAGGCAGGCCTTAGGGTCACCCAAGAGGATCCAGCCTTTGTGAGCTGTTGCGCTTGGCAGCAAGGTGACAGCAGAAGGGACATAGGGAGCAACACTGAGATCACTGAGACAGCCTCCATCTCTGGGCTAAATGGGCCAGTAGTGAGCGAGGGGAGGCTGGTGGGGAAAAAGGTGACCGTGTGCTGAGGACCAGCTTTGTCCCAGGAGCCAGCATCACCCCAGCCATCATGGAGGGGCAGGTGGCATTGCCCCCCTTATACAGCTGAGGAAACAGGTTTGGAGAAGTTAGGTGCCTTGCCCGAGGCCACAGAAGGCCACCCTGCCCAGGCCACATGGCCACCGTAGAAGCTCTGAGCCCAGGGCCGGTGCAGAGCCCCACACACTGGAGAAGGAAGCAGCTGGCCACCTGACTGCAGGTTCAGAAAGTCCCTTGGCTCCAACCACCTGGGGCCACTGACTTGTGAGCAAATGACATCCAGAGGGGCCCCCCCAAAGCCTGGACTCCTGACCCCATGGTCAGGAGAGAGGCTGCCCGGGCAGCGCCAGGCTTCAGCTCGGTCTGGAAAGGCCACTCTTATTAGCTCTTTCTCTGCACTCACAGGCTGCATGCGACCTGGTGCCTGACAGGTGGGGAGGGGACAAAAGACTTATTAAGAGAGGGGCTTTCAGTGCAGGGGCAAAGAGCTCTCTGCTTCAGGGCCAGCCAGAAAATGTTCACTCCCATTCCATATTCTTTTTATTTTTTAAAAATTGAGATGGGGTCTCACCATATTGCCCAGGCTGTTCTCAAACTCCGGGCTCAAGTGATCCTCCTGCCCTGGCCTCCCAAAGTACTGAGGTTACAGGTGTAAGCCACCGTGCCTGGCCGGGGTCTCCATTTTATAATGGTGTCATAGCATGCCATTATACGATGTACTCTAGTTATGTATAGTATTGTAGTTTACTTAACTGGTCCCCAATTAAGTAACATTTAGATTGTTTCTAGTTTTCTGTTATTATAAAAAAAGTGTTGCAAGGACTCTTCCTGGTACATGCATTTATGTGCATGTACAATGTGTCCTAGAACTGGAATCCCTGGGTCAAAGGGTGCATGCATTTAAAGTTGCAATCAATATTGCTGCTATATTGTCCTCCAGATAAGTTGGACCGCCTTTTGGCCCCACCAGATGTGTGAGAGGGCCAGTGCTCTGTGCTTCCCGCCCTCCCCAACACAGCGTGTTGTGAGAATGCCAACTTTTACCTGTTGATAAATAAAAAAACATGGCAGCATCTCATCACAGATTGAATTTTCTTTTCTTTTCTTTTTTTTTTTTTGAGATGGAGTCTCTCTCTGTCACCCAGGCTGGAGTGCAATGGCACGATCTCGGCTCACTGCAACCTCCGCCTCCCGAGTTCAAGTGATTCTCCTGCCTCAGCCTCCCGAGTAGCTGGGACTACAGGCACGTGCCAGCATGCCCGGCTAATTTTTTTTTGTATTTTTAGTAGAGACAGAGTTTCACCGTGTTGGCCAGGATCGTCTCGATCTCCTGACCTCGTGATCCGCCTGCCTCGGCCTCCCAAAGTGCTGGGATTACAGGCGTGAGTCACCGTGCCTGGCCTGAATTTTCATTTCTTATATTATGAATGCAGTTGAGCCTCTTTCTTCACCCATTCTTCTACTGGTCCTTTTCTTGTTGATTTGTAGCATCTTTGCAGATGAAAAGAACTAGCCTTTTGCCATCGTTTTGAAAAATATGTATTCTACATGGGCCATTTTCTGGCGGCAAACTGTCTCTCCAGCTGCAGCCCATTCTCCACAGGCTGCCAGAGTAGCCTTTCTGGGATGCCAAACTGATCGTGTCACCCCCATACAGATAGAAAACAGCTTCCTGTCACCAGGGTTCAGCTCGACTCCTCACCTGGTTTTAGGGGTCTTTTCCATTTGGGGCCCAGCCTCCTCCCTCCCCCACCAACAGGACCACCACGTGCAGCCATGAAGGCTGCACTCTGCACAGAGGACAGGGACACACGGATAACCTGAGTTGCGCCCCTACAGGGAC
>NW_026652285.1:93744815-94017144 GCF_009828535.3 Hylobates moloch | reverse complement strand
TGTGTTTGCTCTTGCTTTTCTAGTTCTTTTAATTGTGATGTTAGGGTGTCAATTTTGGATCTTTCCTGCTTTCTCTTGTGGGCATTTAGTGCTATAAATTTCCCTCTACACACTGCTTTGAATGTGTCCCAGAGATCTGGTATGTTGTGTCCTTGTTCTCGTTGGTTTCAAAGAACATCTTTATTTCTGCCTTCATTTTGTTGTGTACCCAGTAGTCATTCAGGAGCAGGTTGTTCAGTTTCCATGTAGTTGAGTGGTTTTGAGTGAGTTTCTTAATCCTGAGTTCTAGTTTGATTGCACTGTGGTCTTGAGAGACAGTTTGTTATAATTTCTCTTCTTTTACATTTGCTGAGGAGAGCTTTACTTCCAACTATGTGGTCAGTTTTGGAATAGGTGTGGTGTGGTGCTGAAAAAAATGTATATTCTGTTGATTTGGGGTAGAGAGTTCTGTAGATGTCTATTAGTTCCGCTTGGTGCAGAGCTGAGTTCAATTCCTGGGTATCCTTGTTAACTTTCTATCTCGCTGATCTGTCTAATGTTGACAGTGGGGTGTTAAAATCTCCCATTATTATTGTGTGGGAGTCTAAGTCTCTTTGTAAGTCACTCAGGACTTGCTTCATGAATCTGGGCCCTCCTGTATTGGGTGCATATATATTTAGGATAGTTAGCTCTTCTTGTTGAATTGATCCCTTTACCATTATGTAATGGCCTTCTTTGTCTCTTTTGATCTTTGTCGGTTTAAAGTCTGTTTTATCAGAGACTAGGATCGCAACCCCTGCCTTTTTTTGTTTTCCATTTTCTTGATAGATCTTCCTCCATCCCTTTATTTTGAGCCTATGTGTGTCTCTGCACGTGAGATGGGTTTCCTGAATACAGCACACTGATGGGTCTTGACTCTTTATCCAGTTTGCCAGTCTGTGTCTTTTAATTGGAGCATTTAGCCCATTTACATTTAAAGTTAATATTGTTATGTGTGAATTTGATCCTGTCATTATGATGTTAGCTGGTTATTTTGCTCGTTAGTTGATGCAGTTTCTTCCTAGCCTTGATGGTCTTTATATTTTGGCATGTTTTTGCAGTGGCTGGTAGCGGTTGTTCCTTTCCATGTTTGGTGCAACCTTCAGGAGCTCTTTTAGGGCAGGCCTGTTGGTGACAAAATCTCTCAGCATTTGTTTGTCTGTAAAGTATTTTATTTCTCCTTCACTTATGAAGCTTAGTTTGGCTGGATATGAAATTCTGGGATGAAAATTCTTTTCTTTAAGAATGTTGAATATTGGCCCCCACTCTCTTCTGGCTTGTAGAGTTTCTGCCGAGAGATCAGCTGTTAGTCTGATGGGCTTCCCTTTGTGGGTAACCCGACCTTTCTCTCTGGCTGCCCTTCACATTTTTTCCTTCATTTCAACTTTGGTGAATCTGACAATTATGTGTCTTGGAGTTGCTCTTCTCGAGGAGTATCTTTGTGGCATTCTCTGTATTTCCTGAATCTGAATGTTGGCCTGCCTTGCTAGATTGGGGAAGTTCTCCTGGATAATATCCTGCAGAGTGTTTTCCAACTTGGTTCCATTCTCCGCGTTGCTTTCAGGTACACCAATCAGACGTAGATTTGGTCTTCTCACATAGTCCCATATTTCTTGGAGGCTTTGTTCATTTCTTTTTATTCTTTTTTCTCTAAACTTCCCTTCTCGCTTCATTTCATTCACTTTGTCTTCCATCACTGATACCCTTTCTTCCAGCTGATTGCATCGGCTCCTGAGGCTTCTGCTTTCTTCACGTAGTTCTTGAGCCTTGGCTTTTAGCTCCATCAGCTCCTTTAAGAACTTCTCTGCATTGGTTATTCTAGTTATCCATTTGTCTAATTTTTTTTTCAAAGTTTTTAACTTCTTTGCCATTGGTTTGAATTTCCTCCTGTAGCTCGGAGTGGTTTGATTGTCTGAAGCCTCCTTCTCTCAACTCATCAAAGTCATTCTCCGTCCAGCTTTGTTCTGTTGCTGGTGAGGAACTGCGTTCCTTTGGAGGAGGAGAGGTGCTCTGCTTTTTAGAGTTTCCAGTTTTTCTGCTCTGTTTTTTCCCCATCTTTGTGGTTTTATCTATTTTTGGTCTTTGATGATGGTGACGTACAGATGGGTTTTGGTGTGGATGTCCTTTCTGTTTGTTAGTTTTCCTTCTAACAGACAGGACCCTCAGCTGCAGATCTGTTGGAGTTTGCTAGAGGTCCACTCCAAACCTTGTTTGCCTGGGTATTAGCAGCGGTGGTTGCGGAACAGCAGTGGCTGTAGAACAGTGGATATTCGTGAACCACAAATGATGCTGCCTGATTGTTCCTCTGGAAGTTTTGTCTCAGAGGAGTACCCGGCCGTGTGAGGTGTCAGTCTGCCCCTACTGGGGGGTGCCTCCCAGTTAGGCTGCTCAGGGGTCAGGGACCCACTTGAGGAGGTAGTCTGCCCATTCTCAGATCTCCAGCTGTGTGCTGGGAGAACCACTATTCTCTTCAAAGCTGTCAGACAGGGACATTTAAGTCTGCAGAGGTTACTGCTTTTTGTTTGTGCCCTGCCCCCATAGGTGGAGTCTACAGAGGCAGGCAGGCCTCCTTGAGTTGTGGTGGGCTCCACTCAGTTCGAGCTTCCCGGTTGCTTTGTTTACCTAATCAAGCCTGGGCAATGGCAGGTGCCCCTCTCCCAGCTTTGCTGCCACCTTGCAGTTTGATCTCAGACTGCTGTGCTAGCAATCAGCAAGACTCCGTGCACATAGGACCCTCTGAGCTAGGTGTGGGATATAATCTCCTGGTGTGCCGTTTTTTAAGCCTGTTGGAAAAGCACAGTATTAGGGTGGGAGTGACCCAATTTTCCAGGTGCCGTCTGTCACCCCTTTCTTTGACTAGGAAAGGGAACTCCCTGACCCCTTGTGCTTCCCAAATGAGGCAATGCCTTGCCCTGCTTCGGCTCACACATGGTGCGCTGCAACCACTGTCCTGCACCCACTGTCTGGCACTCCCTAGTGAGATGAACCCGGTACCTCAGAAGGAAATGCAGAAATCACCTGTCTTCTGCGTCGCTCACGCTGGGAGCTGTAGACCGGAGCTGTTCCTATTCAGCCATCTTGGCCCCACCGATCGGTAAACTGTTGTATAGCATAATTCCAATATTCATCAGATAATAAGATCAGAGTCTTGAAGCATTGTGGGGTGTGCGCTAGAGACAGGCTTTCTACCTTGGCCAGGGGTCTAGTGACCATCCAGACTGTGTGTGCACCCTCAGTGGGTTGTCCAGATTTTCATTCCCCTGTCCACCCACCTCTCCCGGTAGCCATCACCAGCCCACCCCCACCCTCTGCAATCTCGCTAACAGGCACCAACTGGTATCTGGGGAAGCAATCTCAATTTTGTATATTTATTGTGTGTTCAGCCACTTTACCTAAAAGTGGCCATTTTTGTGTTGGAAAAGTCTAGGAAGACAATTCCACCTTTTGCCTCTCTTTCCCAGTAACCATAATTAGTTTATTTCCTGCCTTTTTGCATTGAAATGTGGCAGAGACCTGCATCCAAGTCTTGTTTCTTACCTCATTGAGAAGGTCTCTTAGTTTTGCTCTTAAGGATGATGTTGAATATGATGTTGAATATAAATATTGGCTTGAGATATTCTTTTTCTAACGTGTTTTTATTACAAAATCAACAGTATGTTAATGAAAAAAATTAAGCAAAGAGAGAAATAAAGTCGTTTATTATCTCATTATCCCTAGGTCAATGTCCTGTTATCACTTTGATATGTATCTTAATAAGGTACATATCAAATATATATCTTATGATATTTGTGATTTATATCATGAGATATATATCAAAGTGTTTTATGATTTTATTAGAAAATTATTATTACTCTTATAGGTCACACGTATTATTTATATGTCAATAACAGTGCCAAGTAGAGGGTTGAAAAGCATTATTTCCAAATCCTTACAGAAGACCTCTCTATAGTAGATACTCTTATCCCCATTTTACAGTAGAGAAAACTGAGACTTAGAGGCTTTCACAATTTGCCTAGGGCTCTATGGCTAATCAACAGCCATTAAGACTCAGCATCCACATTCCCTTTCTCCCCAAGCTCAAGCTCTTACCCGCTTCTCCCCAAGCTCAGGCTCAAGCTCTACACTGTACTCTTTTCTAATCCAGACCTGATTTTGCAAATATAGTTTAAACTAGAATCCTCCTGCACATACAATTCTGTTATCAGCTTTTACATTTAATATATTATTAACATCTTTCAATGTCATTTATTATTCTTCTACAAATTTAATGGCTGCCTAGTGTTTCATTATATGGGTATGTTTTATTTATTTTTAAATGGCTCCATATCAAAACAAGAAACAAAAACTTGTTGTAAAATATTCAAGCAATACTAAAGAATATAAAGTAGAAAATATGAGTCCTCCTTCCCTATCCTGCTGAGCCCCACGACCCAGAGGAAATTGCCATGAACGGGTTGATGCATCTGCGTCCACATCGTTCTTTGATGTAATTTATTATATGTAATGTAATTTATTTATTTTTCCTTAAAGGAATGGGACATACTGATCTACTGCTTGCTTTTCACCCACAATGTATCATGAACATTGTTCCAGACCTATAAATCCTTTTTAATGCGCAAGAATCAAGAAGTCACGCTTGGCTCTTGGCTGGAGCAATGGGGAGGAGAGTGGAGCAGTGTTTTGGGATTGGTTGGGATTAGAAGACGAGAGGAGGAACAGGTTCGGGGGTCAGAAAAGCCAGGGACTCCATTTCAGACATAACAGGTTTGATGCCTGTGAACTATCCAAGTGGGCATTCAGCCCTGTGAACCTGCAGCTTGGGGCGTGGTGGGGCTGGGTATAGAAATGGAGGAGTCAACAGAGAATGGATGGTATGTAAATCCACAGCAAAGATTTCCTGCTGCCTTTAGTAAGGGCATATGCTTTTCAATTCCCTCCAGTCTCCACCCCTCCTTGATGTCTCCGGACACTGGGTCTGGGTGTCATCTCAACCAGGGCTGCTTCAGTCACTCATTTCCTGCCAGGCCACCAAGGCTTTGGGGTTTGTGACTATGGCATATTGTCAAGGAGTATTAAGGAAAAAAGCAACCCCAAAGTTGGAACTAAGGCAAGAGGAAGGCAGGCTGTCATTCCAGCATATATATCTATATCTGTATCTATGTATCTATATATCTATATAGATATGATATATATGATGTGATATATAGATATATATGATGTGATATATATGATGTGATATATATGATGTGATATATATGATTATATATATATGATGTGATATATATATGATGTGATATATATATATATATATATTTTTTTTTTTTTGAGATGGAGTCTCTCTCTGTCACCCAGGCTGGAGTGCAGTGCAGTGGCATGATCTCACTGCAACTTTTGCCTCCCCGGTCCAAATGATTCTTGTTCCTCAGCCTCCTGAGGAGCTGGGACTACAGCTGCGTGCCACCATGCCCTGCTAATTTTTCCACTTTTAGTAGAGACGGGGTTTCACCATGTTGGCCAGGCTGGTCTCAAACTCCTGGCCTCAAGTGATCTACCCGCCTCGGCCTCCCAAAGTGCTGGGATTACAGGCGTGAGCCACTGCGTCCAGCCGGTTGTGGGTTATTTTTTTAAGGCTCGTCTATTCCCTGCATTGCCTCTGTTTCCTTTTGCAGGCTGGTTAAGTTGGCCTCTCCTTTTCACACTGCAAGCTTTCCTCAGCGGTCTGGGGAGTCCTCAGCTGTCTGTGTTCTTCGTGTGTGTGTGTGTGTGTGTGTGCGCGCGCGCGCGTACGTGTGTATGTGTGTGTATATATGTGTATGTGTGTATTTGTGTGTGCGTGTATGTGCGCGTGTGTACTGTGTGTGTGTGTGTGTGTGTGTGTGTGTGTGCAGGGCATGTTGATTGGTGGGTGCCACCATGGGATGCTCAGACAGTGACCCAGGTGGGGGAAATACCTGGGAGCCGGTTTTTCCAAAGAATGTTCCAATCAGCTCCCTGGGGGCTGGACCGGTGGCCCTGGGCACTTTGGGAGCAGTGATGGGGCTGCGGTGGGTGGACAGGAACATTATTGCTGGCAGCCTCACCCTCACAGAGCCCTCTGCTTTGCCTTGAGTCCCCAAGTCCAGAGTATACCTGGCTCCATTTCTCCAGAGACTAAACGTCCAGTCCTTTGCAAGGAGATGAGGGGGAAAGGGTAGTCTCCTGGCTGTGCAGAGGAGCGGGAGGAGGCTGGGCTCTGATCCCCATGTTTCTGGCCTGGTGTACCTCCCTGCCCCCTGACTCCTCCTCTGCCCCCCACCTCAAAACACACAGGGGGACCTACCACTGCTGAGACTCTGGGGGTTCCTTGGGACCTGATAAGCTCATTTCCGGTTGGTTTCTCCCTCTGCTCTGCTAAATCGCCTTCACTCCTTCCTTCCTTCATCCCCTTCCATCTGCCAAAATTTTCCAAATTCTCTTATCTCCCAAATTAATTTTGTCCTTATAGAGGATAACGCTTTTATTTCTTTTCTGTCAGTATAGTGGTTTGCGGAGGAAAGAGAGATAAATGCATGTGGGCAATATACCGATAACACCTGGTTCAATTAGAAGACAATTTTCTTTTTGAATTTATTGATTCAATATTTATTTTTTAAAACTTATTGATCGTAGTTTTAAAAAAATTCAACATTTATTACCAATCTCTAGATTGGGATTTTTGTTTGTTTTTGCTTCAAGACACAGAATGTGGCCCGAATTGGTTCTTTGGGTAACTTTCTAAGGTTTTCTTCATACCTCAGTATACAGTCAGCTTCGGGTGGTGTTCCAAATTATAATTGAAAAAAGGATGTGCTCTCTCTAGGGTAAGAGCTTGATGCATCCCAGGTTATTAAGCCTTATTAATTATTAAAATCCTCTTGGTTCTTTTTTTGCCTCCTTGATCTGTAACAAACTAATACTAGTGGTGTGTTAGTCTCAAATGCAATTGTTTCTGTCAATTTCTTCCTTGGCATTTCTAGCAGTTTGCTTTCCAGTTGATGCTATTTTATCCACAAATAGAAGTTCATGCCTTTTGTGTCTTCATTATAAATGCCTCCTATCAGAAACGACTCAGAGAGTCAAATATGGCATTTTCTCTAAGTGGAAGCTAAATAATGCATACACATGGGAGTGTGAAATGGTAGGCACTGGAGCCTCAGAAGGGTAGAGAGGTGGAAGAGGGCTGGGTAATGAGAAATTACTTAATGGGCGAATGTACACTATTTCAGTGATGGATACACTAAAAGTCCAGCTTCTGCCTCTATGCAATATATCCATGCAACAAAATTGCACCTGTACCCCTTATATTTATACAAGTATAAGAGTAAATTAGATGCCTCCTATCAACATCAAATTATTTCTTTGTCCCATTCATTGCTGTCTCCTTGAGTTCTGTGTTCTTTATGAGCATCTCCCCAGCAGAGGGATGGCGGTCCCTGAAGCCCAGGGACGGGACAGCAGTGCAGAGGCAATGATGCGGTGGAGGAGTGGGAGGTCAAAGTCAGGTTTTGATGGGCGGGGGGAGAATGGGGGTTGAGGCTGTGGAGATGGCAGGTCACTGCAGGCAGTATACATTTAAGAAGTTTGGCTGAAGGGGAGAAAAGCAGACAGCCTGAAGCAAGTGGAGACCTAGCACTTTAAAATGCTGTAGGAAAGAGTGGGGTGGGGGCGGGGGAGGCTGGAGGTTTAGAGGCCACGAAGGCAGCAAGAGGCAGGGATGCAGGAATTGGCTAGGGGCTGCCTTGGGAAGAAACAGGTTGCCTCCTCTCCTGCCGCTGCTGAGAGCTGGGGTAGCTATGCTGGTGGTTGGCCTGAGAAGAGGGGGCGGTGGAGGGGGAGGTCCTCCAGTGTGGGAGGAGGCAGGGCTCAGAGAAGGGCCAGTTGGCTGGCTGGGAGATCTGAAAAGAGGTACAAGTTTGGATTAACTGGGGTGGAGAATAAGAGAAGAAGACCTAGCTGAGAATGGAGATGGGAATAGACCCACAGGGCAGTCAGAACTGGGGTGTTTTTTAGTTTTCTCCTGCAGTGCTTGGTGGCCTGGAGATCACGGCTGTTGGGTGGACCCTGGACCGAAGTGGTCAAGGAATATTGTTAAGACAGGGGCTGAGGAGGGAGCCCACAGGGTCTAGGCTTGGTGGGGGAAGGCAGAGAGAACACACAGGCTGGGGAGGAAAGGGGCCGGTCTGCAGACCGGTGCTGATGTGGAGGATGAGCAGGGAAGGCTTGGCAGCTGTGCCTGCTGTGAGCAGCATGGATGACACTTTCCTAGGTCAGAGGTGATAGCAGCCCAGGGTGGGCCCCAGGAGTGGCTGGCTCAAAAGGGGTCCTCACAGGAGACTAGAGATGGACAGCCTGAGCAGCCAGGGTGCCGGAGGGTGGGAGGTGGGACACAGAGGCCACTGGTGAGGGTGACGGTGCAGCCCTGCTCGGGTGTGTGGCTCTGCTGTACTTGCTTCCAGCTGGCTGCAGGGGCAAGAACAGGGACAGGCCTGAGGCTTCTCTCTGGGGCCCAATCCCTGACTGCAGCCAGAGGCACCTGTCTAGGTGACAGACCCGGAGCTCCATCTGGCTTTTTGACCAGAGGTATCCTTGCCCCCAGCAGAAGCTCGGCCCAGGCAGTGTCTGGTTTCTGAGGGGTTTGGGCTAGGGCTGGGACCAGGACCTGTCCCTTGGAGCATCTGGAGTTACTGTGCACTAGAAGACCAGATCCTGAGATGCTGACGATGCAGGGCAGGACCCAGGGCTGCAAGGTTCTCTGTGCAGGTGCAGCTGAAGGGGCTTGGGGGCTGGTTATTTCCCAACAAGGGCCTGGGTTCAGCCTTGCAGGTGGGTCTGTGTTGGGAGAGCCTGAGTCTGAAAGCTTGGAAATGTTTAGTCCAGCCCTGCCATGACTTGCTGGGACCTGAGCCAACCTCTTCTCCCTGGTCTCCTCCCTCCCAGAGCCAGATTTCAGTGGATGAGAAAGTGCTTAATGCAGGGCCTGGCAAGAGCCAGTGTGTGCTGCAGTGAAGGTGCTGGGACTGCCCTGTCTCCCAGGAGGTGGTGGGACCAGTGGACTTTTCTTCCAAACATGTCAGAGCCAGAGAAGAGCCTTTAAGAGGACAACTGCTCTACTCCCTGGTGCAGAGACTCCTCAACCCCGAGGAGAAGAGGGGGGCAATCCCAGATCACCCAGTGAGCCAAGCTGGCCAGACCACCACCACTTGCTTTAGGGGTATCCCCTGCCCACGACTGCCACCAGAGTGAACCAGATGCTGGGGTCCCCTTGGTAAAGGCCAGTGTCCGCTCCAGACTCAGGGTCACCCCTGTAACATCACACAGCTGAATGGAGACACGAGTCGGGCTTAAAATAGCTAAATAAATCTTTAATATTTCTAATTGCAAATGTACAGAAATTGCACAGCCACACAGTCTTAGAACACCAACAGCTTCCTCTGTACATTATTACATAGTTAAAAGTCGCAGCTGGAGGGAGGAGCTCCAGCCCAAACTCCAACGTTTGCATTTTTTCCTTTTCACATACTTACAAAAGAGGGGAGCTGGGATGCGGTGTGGGGGCTGGGGGGCTTTGTGGCTGAGTGTGTAGAAAAGAGAGGGGCTGTTTCCCTGGAGAGTCTGGCTCCCGCAGTGGCACGGGGCACAAGGGGAGGTGTACTTGGGGCAGATGCTCCGGGGGACCGGGGCGTGTGGAGCTGTAGCCTCGGTCCTCCACCCCCACTTTCTGGGCAGTCGGAAAGAGTCCTCACTGACGGGAGGTTTGGCAGTTTCCATCACCCAGAACATGGAAGTTAAGCAAAAAAGTCAGGCCTCTGTGCTAGCAGGGAGGGCGTGGCTTTCTCCAGCAGAGGCTGAGTCTCGGTGACCAGGAGGCCCCCGGGGCTGTGTTCTTCCCCAGCAGGGACTGTCCTTCCCTCCAGGGCCTCTGGCAACCCCAGCCCTGGCTGCAGGCAGGGCCCAGCTCCCAGGAACTCAGGTTCTCTGTGGCCCGGGCAGGAGCCCCCGTTGACTGGCCCAGTGAAGGCACCCCAGCAGCCGCTACCCAAACAGCAGCTGCAAAGCCAACACATAAATGCCACAGGCAGGGAAAACACCCCCCGCAGACACCAAGCCTTTTCCTCCTGCCCAATACTGTTCTCTAGATTCAGAAATAAAACCCTTGGGAGAGCAGCAGTCCCGGCCAGCCCTCGGCAGCACCAGGACCAAAGGATATGTACAACCATTAGGTGAGATAGTTACATTACAGTCAAACACCAAGAACATTTACAAAATCGGCAGACTTGCAATTAAGATAAAAATCTGTGAAGAGTCTGTACACTTTTACAGTTTTTGCACTAGGTAAATAAGGCTCTCGGCCTGAGAGCTCACCCACCCTGCAAGGGCAGCTGGCACTGGCCACAGCGGGTGGCCTCTGAGCCCGCCTGTCCAGGCCCTGGGAGCCTCCCTGTATTGCTAGGGGGGCTCTGTCCGAGGTCACTCTACGAGGCAGCGGTGGGAGGGGGCTGGGGAGAGGAGAGCAGGGCTCACTGGGCAGTGGGAGGACGAGACCGGAGCCAGGCCCTGCCTGTGTGGCCACCCTGGTCTCAGGCACAAAGGCGCATGAGTGGGGACAAGACAGGGGAGTGGGACAGGAAGGGGTGGGGGCAGGGCCTCTGCTCCCACCTCCCATCTTCCTGTGGTCTGTGATCCCTGGTGGCCCAGCCCTCCCTCCACCAGCATCTGTCTCTAGCCTAACTGAATTGTAGGTTACATCTAAGAGCCCCTTCCCAGAGCAGCCACTGCCACCTGTCCCCGAGCTCAGGGTGGATGCAGTATGGCTCTGGGCCACCCCTCCAGCACATCCACCCTTCAGGTGGGGCCTCTGTGGCACATTCCAGCTGCAGGGGCAGAGGGGTGGTTCCTGCAGCTCGCCTTGCCCTGGCTCTGCTGGCAAAGGCCCCACTCCCACCCTTGTTACCCAGGGCCCTTGCTCAGAATCTGCAGGGGCTGGGAACAGACGGGCTGAGAGAGACCCAAGCTCCTGCTCATCTGTCTTGAAAGTGGGGGAGGGGCAGATAAGCTACAGAACAGCCTAGAGCTGAGGAAAACCGGCCCCAGCTGTGGGGTGCGCCCCTCCCCTGTATGCAGCGCCTGGGTCCTTGGCCGGGGGCCGGGAAGGGTGAGGAGGAGGCCGGCCGCACACACGGGGCCGGGTGCAGGCTGCTGCTGTCTTGGAGAGGGAGCAAGTCTAACATCCTCCAGGGCCGCTATTTCCCATGCAGTGCGCACGCTCAACTTAAAAGGCCCCTGTGTTCCAGCAAGCGAGCAAGCGGGCTTTTGTTTCTAATGCATACTGTGAAAGGAAAAAAAATCACAGTTATCCACCTTCTCAGGGCCTGCAGGCGTTAGAATCTTTTTTTAAACCATCACTCAGAGGAAGGATCACCTTTTCTTTCAGGGTGAGCACCAGGTGGCACTCCCTACAGGGCCACTGTGCCCTGGGTGTGCTGGGCCCCAGGAGAAGGCAGGTACAGTGCTCAGAGCCATCTGGCCAGATCCGCCCAGATCTTTGGCTTCTGGGAGCCCTTGAGCATCAGCCTGGGCCTGTGTGGGAAGTATGGGAAGCTGTGGGTCTTCCCCACAGGGACAAGAGCTCACAAGAAAAAGCCATGGCCCTCACTGGGTCTACCTGGCAATACGACTAAGGCAAGGAAGGTGGCAGGTGGTGCTCTGGGGACAGGTTCAGAGGGGGCGGGTGGGTAGGAATCCTCAGTTCCTCACAGCCAGGAAGGTCCCAACAGACCGCATGCAGTGGCAGGTGCTTCGGATGGAGACAGGCAGGGGACACTGACCTCCTGCTCTGTGTCCTATCTTCCTGCCTGCCAACTGATCCGCCAAGTGCCAGGTCCCCCAGGACAGGGCCTGGCTGCCAGGGAGTCCCGGGCCCCCCCAAGGAGGCGAGGGGAAGCCACAGGTGTAGGCCCCTAGCTCTTGAATCCCCCCTCCAGGAAGCCCCCTCCCTGGCACGGGTGGTGGGACACATGCACTCGGCCAGATCCAGAAGGACAAGGACACACCACATTCAGGAACCAACAGACATATTTTTGGCAAGCCCCCTGCCCCACCAGGCTGTCCCCACTCCCCAGCGTGCAGTCTCTTCTGCCCGCACCCCACAGGGAGCGGCTGGTGACCTCGCCTCACGCTGCTTCAGTCTCTGGCGGCTCCCTCTGCGGCCGCCTCCTGGACAGCGGCAGGGAGGGGAGGCTCGGCCTCCTGACACCCACGCTGGGGCTGCAACCGTGGGTGCCTCCCCAGGCCAAGACCCTGCCCTTGGCCACCATAGTCCCCCTCTCCTTGGGTAGCTTCCTCCCTCCTCAGGCAGGTTAACAATTGCTGCTGTTTCTGAACTCGCCGTTCTCAGTAATCTGCAATTTGGTGGGGTTGGTGGGGGAGATGCCGTTACGGGCTTGCATGCTGTACCTCTCTTTCAGCTGGGTCAGGGCGCTCATGAGGCGGGCATTGGCGGCATCCAGCGAGGCGATGCGCTTCTCCTGTGGACAACGGGGATGTGAGGGGGGTCATGGGACAGGCTCCTCAGGGGCCTCCTTAGGGCTGTGTGCACCTACGACAAGCATCGGGAAAGCGGGGAATGGGGTGGCCTGGAGATGAGGGGGGGCAGGCAGGCTCTGGGCTGTGAGCAGCTGGCAAGAGAAGGCAGGCAGAGGCCTCTGCAGCATCATGGACACAGCCTCGCTGCCTGCTTATCAGCCCAAATGGAGCAGCTCTAGTGCTGTCTATGGGCTGCCTGCAGTCCCTAGGGCAGGCACCCTTGCTCACGTGTGTGTGTGACACACCAGAGGTCACAGCTCCTGGTCTGTGCAGTTTACAGCCTGAGCAAGGCCCGGCCTACTCCTGGGCGAGTGAAAGGAAAGCGGTGCAGCCCTGAGTAAAGGAGGCTGGGGCCAGAGAGCCTTTCATGTCTCCCCTCAATGCAGCCTGGATGCCACAGCTGTGAATGAGAGCCCCACTGCTCCCTCTGACCAGCCTGCCTTCCCTCCTATCCCCACTGCCCTCCTGGTGGCTTCCACTCTTTGGTCAGCAGTCCTGGTGAAAGACAAGGCCTGCCAAGAGCCCCGGCAAGGGAGGAGCTGCCTCTCTCCTTTCACAGCCTGTCTTAGTGAGCTTGTGGCCCACTAAGACCACAGGTCTGACTTCTCAGGGCAGAGATTCTGGTTTCTTATTCCCCTCAGTGTCTGCAGTGAGGTATGACTGAGGATGGAGAGGCTAGTCACCCCCTCCTAATCCCAGGCCCTTTAACTCTTGTGGCTGACCAAAGGGCCAGAGCCCCCACCTGGGCATCAATGATCTTCTGTTTGGAGTCCACAGCCGCTTGCATCTCTGCGTGGTCCTTCTTCAGTTCTTCTTCCACGGACATCAACCTATAGCCAGAGACAGGGACAGTCAGACTGGCCCTGGAGGCAGCAGAGGTGGGGAGGGTGTGGGAACAAGCCCATCACCCCCACAAAGAGCAGGGACACACTAGGAGAGCCCCTCCTTGGGTCACAGACTTGCCTCCCATACTTGCCTAGGGCAGAGGCCCTCCAGCCGACTCCCAGCAACTGACACTGCTGGGCCTCCTTCCTCACCTCCACGTCCCACACTCACTGCTCCTAAAGCCCCAGAGGCCCCTGGGCTGCCCATTTCCCGATGTTCTTCCAGGAGCCAAGATGGGTGGGAATGGGTGTTAGATCTTCAAAACCCCTAGAGCTAGGCTGGTGGTGGAACGATGAAGGCCCTGAACGGCTCTAGAACTTTTTCCACCCTGCCCCCACCATCTTCATGAAGTTGTACTCGAGGTGCCAAGATGAATGAACTCTAGTCCTTTCCCTCAAGGAGTTCACAAGGCAGGAGGCATGAGTAACTAACTACGCCCTGCACGGAGCAGCTGCGCTAGTGGAAAGCTCAGGTCCCTGGAACAAAGAGCAGGAAGCGGTGACCTTTCCTGGAGGGTGGGCTGGGAGGTCACACATCGGTAGGAGACATCTGAAGGACAGGTGTGCAGGCAGGACAATGAGCAGAAGCTGGGGGACATACCACCTGCAGAAGCTCAGTGGGCAGGAGGCTGGCTCCATCCTGCTGCTCCCTGCCTGGGAGCCCTCCTGGCCCCACCTGGCTGGTTCCTGAGACACTCTCACTGCTGGGCACTCCCACCTTCCCACTGTCCTTTGGCTTGGAGACCCCACACTCTCTGGGTGTGCTTGTCTCCTAGATGCCTTGTCCTGTCTGCCTCTGGACATGCGGGTTCCACAGGGCTTTGGCCTCAGCCTCCCTTCTCCTTACTCCGCACACTCTTCTCAGATAAGCCCTCCACTCCCACTCTTTCCCTGCCCTCTTAATTCCTCCAGCCTAGAGCAGCCACCGCACACTGGGCAAGCACTTGGCCCACTCACAGAAGACACACAGGGAGCCACAGTGCAGGGGCCAGTTCTGCACGGGACTGTAATGCGGGCAGCAGGGTAGTAGTTCAGGCAGCACTAACCAGGAGGAGCCGTGGCAGTCGGGGGGACCCTCCAGGGCAGTTTCCCCAGTACAGGAAGGTATCAGTCTGAGGAAAGCTTGTGCTGGGAGTGGGGTGGTGGGAGGGTATTAGTTTTGTTAAGGAAAATTAGATTGGAAGGAGATTGTATTTACTCTCTTGTCTTAAAAACCAATAGGGCCGGGCACATTGGCTCACGCCTATAATCTCAGCACTTTGGGAGGCCAGGGAGGGAGGATCACTTGAGGCTAGGAGTTCAAGACCAGCCTGGGTAACATGGCGAGACCCCCATCTCTTTATCAAAAACCAACCAACCAAACAAACTAGAAAAATGGACACAATACAGGCAATGCAGTACAATAATTTCTAGGAGAACAGAAACCAACAAGGCAAGCTCAGTGAACGGCCTGGAAGCAGAGGGAAGGTGGAGTCAGCAGCCTCACTGAGCTGAGGAGACAGGCAGGTCAGGAAGGTCAAGGTGTGGGAGTTGCAGGGCAGACAGCCAGAGAGGAGCAAGAGGCAGAGAGAAACTCCACATAGCTCCCGAGTGGGGGTTCCCCTTGTGTCTCTGACTGAATAATATCTGAATGCAGATGGGAAAATTACCAGGCTAGGCAAGAACCGTTAGAAAGGAGAACACAAAACAATCGCAGAAGCAGTTCATGTTGTACCAGCGAGAGTGCAGTGACGCACTAACACTGGGAATCACAGAGGACCCGGGGAAGGAAACCCCCTCGGAGCAGGGCCACGTTAGGCCGAGACTAAAGGCTCTGCAGGACGCAGCCTAACAAAACTTAAAAGGAAACCCCGAGAGGATTGAACAGATTCCAAGTAACCTCACTGTCTCCCAGAACAAAGCCCCCAGAAAGGATTTAAAGGAACACAAAAACATTCAGCACCTCACTGTAAGATTCACAATGCCTGGCGTGCAACCAAAAATTACCAAGTATACAGAGAGAAGTAGGAAAACTCATAAGCAGGTGGAAAATAAATCAGTAAAAACAGACTCAGATGTCACAAATGATAGAATTAGACAAGGACATGAAAACAAGGTATTATAAATACATTCTACATGTTTCAGAAAATAGAAGTAAAAGCACAATGAGAATTAAAACTGATGTAATTTAAAGCAAAATGAAATTCTAAGAGGTGAAAAATATTATCTGCAGTGCAAAAATACTGGATTGGATTAATAGGTTACACACTGAAGAAGAAATAATTGGCAAACTTGAAGACATAGTCATAGAAACTATCAAAGACAAGAAACAGAAAAAAAAATGAAGAAAGAAGATAACAGAGCATCAGTGAGATACAGGATAATATGAGTCAGCCTAATGCACGTGTACTAGGAATCCCAGAGAAAGAAATGGAGGGGGAGGTAGGACTGCAGACATACAAATCCAAGACCCAAGAAATTAGAAGAAAACCACACCAATGAACATCACAATCCAACTACTGATGATAACCAGTGATTAAAGAAAAAAAAGTATCTTATAAATAGCCAGGGAAAACAGATACATAAAGTACAGAGGAACAAAGACAATGACAGACTCCCTGTCATTACAGCCTCAGGGTGAGGGCCAAATCCGGACCATTGCCTGTTTTTGTAAATAGCCATCTCACACAAATAGTTCTGCTGTAACAGCAGAGCTGAACAGTTGCAATAGAGACCATATGGCCTACAAAGCCTAAAATACTTTTGATCTGCTCCTTTGTAGAAAGTTTGCCAATCCCTGCCCTAGAGCAACAAAGAGATAAAGCTAATAAGTCAACAGGAGACAAAATGGAATCATAAAAAAATAGTCCAAAAGAAGGTAGGAAAAAAAGAACAGATGGTACAAATAGGAAACAAGGCAACAGATTTAAATATATCAATAATTACATTAAATGTAAATGGTCAAAACACTCCAATAAAAAGGCAGAACCATTTAGACAAAAGCAAGACCCAACAGTATGGTGCCTGTAAAATAAACCCACTTCATAAATATAGATGGGTGCTATGCTCTGAATGTTTGTGTCACCGTCTAAATTTGTATGTTGACACCTAACCCCCAAGGCGATTATCTTAATAGGTAGGGGTTTTGAGAGGTGATTACATCATATGGGCTTTGCCTTCAAAAATGGAATTAGTGCTTTTATATTATACAAGAAGCCCAAGGGAGCTTGCTCACACCCCCCCACAATGTGAGAACACAGCAACAGGGCACTATAATATGAAGCAGAGAGTCCTCATTATACCCTGAATCTGCTGGCATTTTGATGTTAGACTTTAGTACTGAGGGCAATACATATTCTCTTGTTTATAAATTACCCAGTCTAAGGTATCTTGTTATAGCAGCCTGAATGGACCAAGACAATGAGTTAAACGCATGAGGATAAAAAAAAGCTATACCATACTAACACGAATCAAAAGGAAGTTGGGGTGGCTACATTAATAGCAGACAAGGCAGATTTCAGAGCAAAGAATATTCCAAGGGATAAAGTGATTTTATAATGACAAAGAGGTTAATTCAACAATAGTACATAAATAGCCTAAATGTGTATGCACCTAAGAATAGTTCCAGGGTACATAAAGCAAAAACCAGTTGGACTGAAGGGAGAAATAGAAAAGCCAGTAAGGATATGGAATACTTGAACACTATCTACCTGACATTTACATTAAGGAGGAAATATTCCAGGATTGGTTAGTAGAAACGAACGTGTTAAGCAAGTCTCTGAATTCAGAACATGCAAATATCAGAGAATACACACAATGTGGAGAAGGCAGTTAAACTGAAAAGCGTTTCCATTCTTGGAAACACACACAAGGTGAGCCAAGAGCAGAGCTGGAAATCAAGTGAACAGCAGGTTTCTAGTCACCCTGGTTTCACTCATGTTAACTATTTCATAATGAACAAAACTATAAGTAAATGAAGCAAACAACAGTCAGGAACAGAGAAACAAGTGGTCTAAAAAGGAGGAATCCGGGAAGGGCTTATGCCATGGACAAAGCATGGAGCAGAGGCCGTCCTGGCTCTTGCACACCTGCTTGGTCTGTCCAGCTGATGGGGTCTTAGACCAAGCCAATTCAAACAAGACACACTGTCTCTCCTCCTGTGCCTAGTATTACTGAGAAGGAAGTAAACTCCACGACTGGGACCCTGGGGTTGACTGCACTCCCTGCCTGACACCAAGGTAGGGATGCCCTACCCATAGGCAGAGACAGAGACAGAGATGGAGGCGTCAACATGGGGCCTGACGTAAGTCTTCAAAAAGATGAGAGTCAGCATTAAAACCCGCTGTTCCTCTGAAGCCCTTTCCCAGATAACCCAGGCCCCTTAAAACTCAGGATATCAGACTGGCACCATCCCCCTCTCCCTCCCCACCCAAACTACTCCTCTTAACAGTTTCCAGCTCAGTAACTGGTACCCTGATACGCCCACACCCAGACACTCTTGGTAGGAATCTGGGGGCTATGCTGTGTCTTCCACCTTCACCTACTATACGTAACTGACGCTCATTCCCACTTTTCTTACCCTGTATTGCGTCCTCACTGTCTTTCCTGGCACCCCCCAATCCAGCTTCTCAGCGCCCCTGAGAGTGCTTACTAAGATGGCGTGGCTCCTTGTAGGGGCTCAGGCCCGTCGGGAGCCAGCTGTCATTGATCCAGCCTCATCCCCAGCTTTGTATTCTGCATGGGCTGCCCACCCTCTAGGCCACCTCCTGCCTCCAGGCCTGTGCTCACGCTGCTCCCACTGCCCAGCCACTCTCTTCCCTCCTCTCTCCACATTCAGCTCATCCTTTGAGGAGGCTCCCCGACCAGGGGCCTCCTTGAAGGCAGCGATGGCTGCCCTGCCTGTGGCCAGGCCAGGCAGGTGTGGGCCCCACCTGCTGATGATGCCCTTCATCTGGATGTCCTTGTCCTCCTGCTGCCGCCGCAGCCGCTCCTCGCCCTCCTCCAGCCGTGCCTGGTACTCCAGCACCAGCTTCTGCGTCGTCTCCTCCTGGCACTTGAACAGGGTCTCATACTCCTCCAGCTTCTTGGTGGAGATTCGCAGCTTGTCCTGCAGCACCGCCAGGTCCTACCAGGAGGGCAGCGTCCACGGGCACAGCACCCAGGACACAGAGAGCACAGCTTCGTCAGCCCGAGTGGGAGGAAGGGTAGGAGGGACCCCACTTGGAAGGCCCCAGTGGCTGTGACCCGCCCACTTCACATAGCAAGATGCCCAAGGAGCCCAGCTGGCGGGGGCTGCAGCCAGACGCGTGCCTGTGCCCCACCCAGGGGTCTCCACTCCAAGCTCCCAGCCTGACCTGTACAGCTATGGCAGGGATGAAGACTCAAACCCAAATCCCAGGAGTGAGGGTGTAACTGGGGCTTTGAACTTTTTATGACAAAGGTTAAAAAACCCTTGGATATGTGAAGGACATGTGACAGCACCCAGAGAGGTGGGAGCTCTGCAGGAGGGGAAACTGAGGCCCAGACAAGGTGACCATGTCACATGAAGAGCGACTGACTAGCAGGGTAAGATCCCAGCTTCCCAGGCTCTGTTTGAATCTAAAGCCAGGGGGTGGCAGTGGCATGAGGAAATGGAGAGAGAGAATTGAAAGGCAGGTGGTCCAGGCTCTGGATCTGCCTCAGTCCAGCACAGACCCCAACCATCAGGGAGGAGCAGGGATGTGGATGAGGCTGGGAAGCGGCGTGGCTGCACAGAGGAGCCAGGTGCTCTGCACTGAGCGAGGAAAGGCAACGCCGGGATCGAGAGGGGCCACACGCCCTGAGGACACAGGGATGCAAAGAGCCTAAAGTGAGGCCAGGCCTCCTCGCTCCCCAGCCAAACTCTGGCTCTGGGGGCACTGTCCGCTGTCCCCTGGTCCCCTTCATGTAACTATGGTGAAAGCAGGTGGATGTAGCGGACCGGGGATGGTGGCAGTGGCAGGATGCAGCATGGAGACGGGCCTCGCCTGAGGCCGGGGAGAAGGAGTTCTGCCATTCTGACCTCAATACCCTTGCTCGAGACGTTGCCACAGGCTTTCCTAGGGCCCAGGGGGGCGAGAGAATCCAGAGGGGAGTGGAGAAGCGCCTGCCGTTCTGGGGCCTGCGCTGGTTCCTCCGTCTACATGGACTGCAGCTGGCAGTAGGAGACAAAAACTACCCCCAGATCCAGAGCAGCTGCCACAGCTGGAAGGCTTGGGAGACCAACGAAGCATCCCCTTGCCCCAGCAGATGGTAGAGTGTGTGGCAGGGTGAGATTTTAATTTTTAGAATAGATTCTTTTCCCGGGGGGTGGGGAAGAAAACATCTCAATGGCAGCCTGACCCCACCCCCCACGCTGGTAACTGCTGTTTCTTTCCCAGGCCCTGGTGGAGACCAGAGGGGCGAACAGCCAGGCCGTGGGCAGGCACAAACCCTGGGGGCCAGGCTGGGGTGGCTCTCCCAGCCATCCTGGGGACCCATGCCTCTGCCTCCTCAGGTACCAGGCACCCTCAGGGGGGCTTCTATATGTCTCTTGGGCACCCTCAGCCCTCAACCCCCACGTCCTCAGGAAGCTCAACTGCCTCAGTGCCCGGGCTAAGAAGCCTTCCCAGAGGTCCCAGGAGTCTGTATCCAAGACAATTCCCTGGTGATTTCAATCTGCAGATGGGAAGCCTCAGGTCTAAGCTGCTAATCCATCCCTCTTGTTGCTTTTCTTCCAGACCCCACTGACTGCTATTCTCACAGGGAACAGGGGCTCAGAGGTGACGGGCCCTTCACAAGGACAGCAGCACCCGTTGCTGGGGGACTTGGGGGAGAGACTCCTACCAGCTGCTGCCGGGAGGCAGCCCCACCCTGTCCCGAGCTGCCAGGGTCCAGCTTTACCTTTTCTGCTTGGCTGAGCTCGTCCTTACTCCTTAGCCTATCCCTGTGGGGGGGGTCTGGGCCCAGGCCCTCGTCTTCTAACAACTGCGCGTTCATGGTCAAGAGCCAAGCGGCTGTGCGGTCCAGGGCATTGGGGCTCACGGGTGAAGGGCCCTACAACGAAACACAGCTGTGAGGGGCTGGAGGGAGGTGGAGGGCAAGCAGCAGGGGCGGGAGTGGCCCAGGTGAGCCACAAGGACAAGCAACTCTGGGACACGGTGGGAAGACAGGGGACCTCCAGCTGACTGAGCGCCTACCGAGCAGTCCCCACCCGGGAACTGTCTCTCAGACGGCAGCCAAAGGCAGAGCCGACAGGTGCCAGGTGGCCTCCTGAGCACCACACTCTGCTGCCAAGGGGACAGCGAGTGACCCTGCCACTGGGGGCAGCGGGGCAGGCTGCACTGAGAGGGGGACAGGGCCAGGCTGGGCTGTCAGCCCAAGGCACCTCCACTCCAGACACCGCCTGCAGCCTTTGGGTGACAGGGTCATCCATGCTCCAGGTGGTTGTGCCTGGAGGCCTGTCTAGCCTGTGAAAACATTTTGGGAGGGGAGTGTGGGGCCAGAGCTGGGTGGGGGCTTCGACAGGCTTGGAAGTGAAGATGAATGCACTCTCCTCCTCTTTCTCTCTGACCCCAGCCTGCCCCTAGGGGCACTGACAGAGGGGCCTGGAGTTCCCCAAGGCTACAGTGTCCTTGGTTCACAGGATTCAGGAAGCCAGGGGGAGGGGGTGGTGGCACATGTGGCAGGCTGGTGGGATGGGATGGGATGGCAGCTGGGTGCGGGTGGAGGTGAAATGACCGAGAGGAGGAGCATGGTATGGGGTATGACAGCCCAGCTGGGCCCAAGTGCCCAGCCCTGCCCTCTGACTAGCAGCACTGACCTGCTTGTGCACTGCCCGTGGCTTCAGTTCTGGGCTGTCCCCCTTGGAGGAAGAGGACTGCTGCCTCAGGCGAGTACTGGGGCCCGCCCAATCAGGTGAGGCTGACGCCAGGGTTCCGCTTGAGGGTCTTGGGTACTGCAGGGTGCTCAGCAGGTTGGGGGGCGTCCGGCCGCGGGGGGCAGGAGGTGGCGGCGGGGGTGGGGGCGGAGGCTGGTCGATCCTCCTCTGGGGGCCAGCACTGTTCTGCCGTGGCACCGTGGGCTGCCCGCCTTTTTCAGTCAGTGACATCTGTCGCCGTGCCAGCTCACCGGGCCGCCGAGCCAGCTCCTCCGCGGCAGTGCTGAAACTTCCCAGCTTGGCAGCGGCTGCCAACTCCTCGCTGTTGCTGTGTGAGCTCAGGGAGCTGTGGCCCTCAGAGCCTGAGTCGCCAAGGCCACGGGGTGACAGCGGCAGACCAGCCGCCATCTGGTACACAGGGTTCTGGAAGGAGAGCGGTGCCAACAGCTGGGGCCGGCCTGGCGCGCCCTCGGAGGCGCCTGGTGTGGTTGGTGTCTGGCCTGCCCGCCGCACTGTGGCCAGCCCTGCCAGGTTCACTGGGGTTGCCCGGGCTGGCCACCCGGCCACCAGCTGAGCTGCAGCGGCCTGCCCATCTGTGGGGAGGACGTCGGGGCCCACCGGGGAGCCTGCCTCCCCGTCCAGCGCGCGGGCGTCCTGAAGGTCCACCATGGAGAGGCTCTTGCCACCGTTGGCCATCTGAAGATCAGGCTCGTTGGCTTCCGAGTAACTTGAGCTGCGGGCAGGTGAGGGCTGGACCCCGGAGGACCTTGTGACAAAAAACAAGTCCTTGTTTTCGGGGGTTGGAGACGGTAACCGGGTGAAATCTATCAGACTGCAGGGAGACAAGCACACACAGGGAAAGAAGGGGAAAAGAAGAACTGTGAGTGCAGCCAAGGCGGGTCCAAACCAACAGCACCCGCCAACCTGCCGGGGCCTGGCAGCCCGAGCCAGCGCTAGGGAGATGGTTGCGCTGGGGTGGCGGGAGTGGGAGAATCCGGGGACCAGAGGCTGAGGCGGCTGCTCCTGCACAGAACCTCTTCTTTAGGGGCCAGCACTGCACATTTCAGGCCGTGCTGCCTGGAAGACCCCTTCCCTGTTCAGCTGCATCTTGGGACAATGGGTACTGGGGCCTGGCTTGCTCTGGAAAACTCCTCCTTAGCTAAGCCCTAAGCCACAACTCAGTGGCTCTCTGCTATCCACGGATCCTGCATTGAGAACCCCAACTTCAGAGTCACTGGGTTCCCTCTGCCTCTTCCCTCTTGTTCCTAATCAGACTGGTAACTGAAGTGGGGGCCTGGTGAAACCTCCTCTTGCCCAGCCTCCTGCTGCCGCTCCCTTGTTTGACTGGCAGGCGGGGGCTGGAGTTCCTGGCAAAAACAAGGAATGAGAGCAGGCTCTGTGGAGAGCATGACTCGGGGGGAGGGCTGCACTTGCCCTGGCCTCCTCCTCACTCAACGCTTTTCTCTGGCCTCTCCGTGGCCCCTCCCCAGAAGCTAGCTCCTTGGAAGAAAGCACAACTATGGTGGGGGCCAGGCGGGCTTTGGAGAAAAGAATGTGGGCAGGGGGAACTGAAGGCTGCAAGGACTTGGGGGGCTTGATATGGCTTGGAATGGGGAATGGGTTGGCTTAGCCTCAGATGGAGAGAAAGTACCACTCCCTGAGATGGGCTGCAGTGCTCGTGGGCCTGGGAGAGCTGGCTAGAGCAGCAGATGAGCCAGGAAAGACGGAGAACAGTGGGGGCCTGGCTGCCCAGGCCACACACCAGGTCAGTCTTTTCGGAACTCACGGGCTCGGCTGCCTCTCAGCCGCTCAAGGGCTGTCTACTGCACCCCCCACTCCAAACTCTTGGCATGTGACTCTGCTTGTCTTCGCTTGGCACGTTCACTGAACAGACCCAACGCAAGACTCAGCGGGCCCGCATCTGTGGCCCCTCCTGGGCTCCCCTAACCCCAGGTTCTTGATCTCAGCAGGTTCTTGATCTCAGCACCCTCCCCTGCTTAAAAGCCTGCCCTGCCACCGCCTTGGGGAGACCATCCTCCCAACTCTGCTGCTGCAGCTGCAGCCTCACATGCTGGGGTAAGAAGGATCCCTGGCGGGAGAGAGGAGAGTAGGGGTAGAGCAGAAATGCTTCAACATGAACTGATAGAAATGTCCCTATTTTGACTTAAACAAGAACGTTTTGCCTCCCACTCTGCCATATGTGTGTCTTATTTAGGCAGAGCAGACCCCAGGACTGGGTCTCAGCATCACTTTATGTTATCTGGGGTTCCCAGCCTCAAAGCCTGGCAGAGCCACCAAACTCCTATTGAAAACACCCCCAGCTAAACACCACTTCTGGAGATTCTGACTCAGGCTCAGGAAATACCAGGAACATGTGTATTTTTAACAAATATCAGCGGATCTGGAAATGCTGGGGGTATTTGGGACCAGTAATTATTCTTTGACTCATCATGTCTTTGCTTGTGCTTGTCCCTCTACCTAGAATGCCTTTTCCACCAATGGAAATGCTACTTTTCCTAAAACAAAACAAAACAAAACAAAAAAAACCTATAGCATCACCTCCTCTAGGAAGGCTTCCCTGATTTTCCCCAAATGGAGGTTCACCACTTAGGACCTATAGAACTCAAGTCTTGCCAGGCTTGTTTTATAAACACTATGTAGGCATCCTCTTTTCCCATCTGAGATTACAGATGGGCTGTGCCTAGTCTGCACACGCACCCACCACACCCAACATGCCTGGCAGCTCTTACCCGGAAAGATCGTTCTCAATCACCATCTTCTGCAGCCCAGCTGAGATGCTGCTGCTGCCAGAGCCCGGTGTGGAGGCCAGGTCGTTGGTCCCTGGGAGCTGCCCACTACCTGGGGTGCTCAGTGCTGTGTGGACGTCCCTCAGGATCCGAGGCAGGGGTCCCAGTTTGGATACTATGCTCTGTAAAGGCACAGCAAGAGGCAGGTGTGACCTCCTGGGACCACACGGGTAGGTTGTATGTGCTGCAGCCACTATGGCTCAAAACCACCGCGGAGCCTGTCAGAAGTGCAGATCCCCACCTGCTGCCAGTCAGAGCCACTGGGTCTGGGAGGGGGGTGAGCCCAGGAATTGGTAAATCTACATTTTTAACCAGCTCCCAGACATTTCTGGGGCAGGAGTGGGAGGCCCACAGGGGGAGATGCTGACCTAGTGCAAGCCTCTCCTTCGGTTTGCCCTGCCCTGGTGCCTCCGCAGAGAGGAAAGCACACATGGAATCCCAGCATTTCCACACCTCCACCTCTCCATCCAGAGGCTTCTGTGACAGCCCCTCTCATATCACTTACTCCACGGGATGGGCTGGGGCCTGACCCACTTTGGCACCTGAGCCCCAGTGGAGATGGTCCGGGCACATAGCAGGCACCCTCAGGTGCTGGTCAGGCAGAAGGCAGTGCCTGAACCCATCTGAACCTTGCTGGCACGCTTTAGAGGACTTAAGGGGCAGAGGATTCTAGGCTGTGGGGACACTGCCTTCACCTGTTTATGCACAAGCTTCCACAGAGGTCTCTGTGAGAAAACAAAGTGTGAAAACTCATGCAGGCAATAGAGCACACAATTGAGAGGCAAACAGTTGTGTTTCAAATCCCTGTTGCACCCTATCACCGGTGTGACAATACTGATCACTTTCTATTCTTCCTGCCTGGTTGTGCAGAAACGTGGACAGCACAGAGGCAAGGTAAGTGGTGGCAGTGACAGTGACTAGTGTTGGCTGCAGTGCAGGGACTAGAACTGGTGGAATGTAGGGTCTCGGCCCTCATTTCCATTTCTCCCTCCTGTGTCTCTCACAGCCAAAGGCAAGTGGATACAAATGAGCAAAAATGATGGCCTTTGATTGCAACAGCACCTAATTCTAGTGAAAAGTCAGGACTAACCTAAGTGTCCATCAATAGGGGACTGGTGAAATAAATAGCATTCATACAATGCAGTCATAAAAAGTCCCTGGCGGTGGTGCAGATTGCACGGACAAGCAAAGAGGCCCACAATACAGTGGTAAGAAATGCACACAGCAGCATACACAGTATGTTCTTGCTTTAAAACAAACTGAAAAAGGAAAGGAGCTCTATGTGTGTGCGCCTGCACGTGTGTGTGCGCTTACACATGCACAGATCGCATCCAGAAGGCTGCATACCAGTGCTCTGAGCGGTCACCTCTAGGGAATGGGACCAGGAGGCATGAAGGGCCTTCCAGGCCAGTTTCAGCGCCTTACAAAAGTAAGCTGGTCCCTTGGAGCCCTAGAAAGCAACAGATATTCGGGAAGTAGTTCCTGGTAGACCCAGCCCTTAAGTCCAAGAACTAGTTGCTCACTGTGTGGGCTAAGGCTGGGGATCAGTGAAGTCTCAGGCTAGGGAGGGCTCACTTCAGGTGACTGCAGCAGTGTCAGAGGTGTCTAGGGAGTAACCTTGTCAACTGATGGTCCAGGGCAATCCTAGAAAGGTTTTCAACTTCCTGCTGGACAAGTGGAGGTACAGGGTGTTGAGTCATCTTCTTCATACAGGTGGATTCACGATCCAATTCTATTTCTCACATGCTCTGGCAGGCAGCACAGTGGCGCTTGTCCACTAAAGGCTGAGTGCATGCGGAACACCCCAGCCCTAGTACCCAGAGTGGGGCGGCCTTGGCAGATACTGCCAAGTGAACACAGCATTTGCCCACGGAGAAAATGGGGCCCACAGATCCCCAGTGTGTTCTGACAGGACCTGGCCTGATCATGCTACATGGGCGAACTCTCTGCCCTCCATGGTAACTCTGGAAAGGGGAACACTAAAAGCCCGATGGCAGCTTTTGGCCCCACCTCCGCCCCACAGCAACAGGTACCTGCTCCAGCTGGCTGACGGCCTCCCAGAGCAGTGAGTGCAGGCTGGAGAGCTCGCGGCCCAGGTCGATGTAGCCCTCGAAGCCGGCTGTATTGGAGAGGGTCTCAGGGTTGGAGATCTCCAGCAGGAAGCGCTGCATGTTGGTCCACTCATGCTCTAGGAACTGGTTCATGAAGGACATGTATTCCTCCTTGCTGCCAAATCTGGAGAGAGGGCAGCTGGGTGAGCACTACTGGGCCCAGGCAGGCCCTGCCCAGGAACTCCCTCCACTGGGACACCACCACCCGCTTTCCCCACTGTGGCCGGCTCCCACTCCATTCACTCCCCAAGTCAGCTGAATATGCTCGGACCCAGGTCACCAGAGCCCTTCTTGCTCATGGTAAGTCCAGCAATCCTTTTCTGAACCTTTTATCTCAGGATCTGGAATGTTCTGTGTGTGTCCCCCATACACTGCCTGTTAACAGTGTCCTTCCGGTTTTCCTCCAGATTTCACTGCCCTGGTATGCAGATGATGCTCAATCCATGCTCAACCCAGGTCTCCCAATGAGCTTTCAGACATGTATTAATATATCCGCAGGCACCTCCCCTGGGAGTCCCTCCTACTCAGCCTGCCACACCTGAAGTCATCGTCATCACCCAAACCCATGCCCTCCTCCCGAGCTCCCTACCCTAAGTGGAGACCCCACTACCCATACAGATACACCTGAGCCAGAATCTCTGGCAGTTGTCAACTCCTCCCTCTTCCTCGTTCCCAAATGGCACGGCCCACTGATTTTGCCTTCTAATCACCGCTAACCTTGTCCCTTGCAGCCACTGCCTCCTGTACCCCCTCCCCTCCCTGTGAATTTTCTGCTATTGTTGCTGGAACCACGGCTATGCTCTCCTTTCAGGTCTCCTGGCTACCATCCTGCTCCCTCCAACCCATCTGCCCACTGCTGTCAGGGTGAGCTTTTCAGGATCCAGAACAGAGGAAGGCCATCCTCTCCCTTGTTTAAAACCCTCTGGTGGCTCCCACAGCCCTGTCTGGCCTTCAGGTCCCTGCTGTCCTCTTAGGTCTCATCGCCTGCTTCTCCTGACCTGGCACAGTGCATGGCCCTCCCTGGGATGCCCGGCCTCTGCTCCTCTTGAGACAATGAACGCCTCACCCTGACATGCAGTTGGGGGATCATGTCACCCTGGAGGCTTTCCTGTCTCCTCTCCCAACAAGCTGAGAGCCCTCCTAAGAGGCTCGTGTGCGTCTGTCCCTGCTCTCCTGCTCATTCCACACATCTCCCTGGCTGGAGTGCCACCAGGGCTGATTCATCTTGGTACCGTCAGAGCCCAGCACACAGATGGCCCCAGGACGGGGCTCAATCCACGCTTTGAGAATGAACAATAGTGAGATGACCCAGCCCTTCTACTTCTGCCCACTTGCTCTAAGGATGCAGCCGAAAACACCAACAGTGCTTTATCAGCAAAGAAAGACATCCTGATAGCCTGACACCAGGATGGTGGTGCCCAAGCACAGGGAATGGGTTAAGGAAATATGGGCCAGTCCCCCTTGGAGGAATATTAGTCATTTATTTCAAAACAGGGCTTAATGAATGTTAAGGGATATGTGAGAATCCTTATAATAATACACTAATTCAAAAAAGCAGAAGGAAAAAAATGTCTCATGTCGTCACCTTTAAAAATTAAGAAACATACCAAAATGACATATACCTTGAGTAGAAGGATAGGGTGTGGAGATTTTATTTTTTAAAAAGTGGGAAGGAGAAGGACTGAGGATGACAGGGACAAAACCAGGGCCTGTTTGTGGTCTCTGCTCAGCTTGGGGGCAGAAACACCCCCAGGGCCTGCCCTGTGGACACCAGCCCCGCCCGACTCTGCCTGGTGAGGGAGGAGGCACTCACTTGGCGAAGTTGGCCAGGTTCTGGGTGACCTTGGCGATGAGGGTGAGGGTGCGGGCAGTGCGGTCATCAGGGTACTCCTGCAGCAGGTTGAAGAGTGAGGGCGACATGATGGCTGGGCAGAGGAAGCGCAGGAAGAGGGAGGCGCTGATGAGCCGCTCACTGATGTCCGGCCGGCCGCGACTGCTGCACTCCTGCCTCCACGAGGCAAACACCTCTTTCAACTCCCGTGGGAAGACACTGTGTAGGGACAGACAAAGGTGGGCTTGGCCGTCAGGCAGGGGCCCAGGACAGAAGTGCACAGAGCAGGAACCTGCATTCCAACCTTGGCTCTACCCCGCCAGCTGCGTGAGATCAGCCCCGCTGTCTGAGCTCTGAGGACACAGCCAGCTGGGGAGAGCAGTCAGTACAGGGTGGCTGGAGCAAGTGCCCAGGCAGGAGGAGAAGTGGGGAGACCCAGGCTCCCATTGGGCAGTAGGTTATCAGTGAAGGGCCGGGCAGGTGGGATGGGAGGAGGCATGAGGAGCTGGCTCTCCGTCCTAACTGGAATTAACTGCCAAGGGCCAGTGCTGAACCGCCTCTCCAGCTTCTGGTCTGGGCCCTCCCCACCTCTCTGCCAGTGTCTACTTCATTTTTCAACCCAAACAGCAGGCATCTGGGTCTACGGGGAAGTGAGGAAATCAGGAATAGACCACTATTCCTTGGGTTCCCATCATTGGCTTTGAGACTAATTTCCTTTGCTTGAATAATGTCATAGATATCTGGGATTTCCTACAAGCTCAGAAAGATCAAGAAGATGGGACTACCCCTGAACACAGTGGGAGAACACAGCTCTCCATTCTCTAGATAGGGAGGGAAAGGGAGGTAGTGACTGCCCCAGGGTGATGGAGCGAGCCGGCAGAGCTGGCCCTAGACAATGGGGCTCCTGGTTCCACTGGGCATCCTGGCCTGCTGTGGTCAGGCCCACCTGGACAACCCTTAAGTGGGTTTCCTATCTTTTTTCCCTAAAAGATGCATCTCCCAGCCTGGGGCAGGCCAGGCCCCAGTGGTCCCTGAACTCAGTCTACACTTGGCTCTGCCATGACCTCAGGGTGATCTGACCAAGGCCCTAGCCCTCCTGGAAGGCTTGGGTTTTCTCTCCCCTAAACTGAGAGCAAGGCCTGCCCTGCCAAGCTCACCGAGCCATCGTAAGGCTAAAACCCCAAGGCTATAATAGGCTTGACCAACTTGAAATTTCTTTCCCCACAGGCCCAGCAGCCTGCTCAGCAGGCTCTCCCGCAATGCATGCTGGCTGACCCATCAAGGGCACGCCTAGCGGGTAATGAAGGTGAGCCACCTTTAGCCATGGCTCTCACAGTGCCTGGCACAGAACTGGACAGGGGGCAGGTGTTGAGTGGTGACATCTATCAATGGTCTTGTCCAGAATGGAGAGGTGCCTCTGACAAATGCCAGAAAGAGGAAATGGAAAATCACTGTCCACAAATATGTTTTCCCTGAGTCACATGCCAAGCCCCCCCTGGAAGAGGGGGGAGGGGGGAAAGCATAGCCCAGCTGGGAATGGGAAGTGTGTTCCCAGAGTTCAAGGCCCTGTAGTCGCTCTCCTCCCCCCGGCCCAGGGGTGTGGAAAGCTGCACATTTGTGGCCCATCTTGAGGTGCCCATTTGGCCCAGGCAAGCACCTTGTATAGCCCAGGGGCTAAGTCCCTGAGTGCCAACCCTTCTAGCCCTGCCCATTCCCCCTGCCTTTTCTTGTCCTTGGGGAGCAGCAAACACTTCCCTGGCCTTCCTGCGTGCCCAGTCCTGAGCTGATGGGCTCACCTGTCCCCAGGGTGCCCCGGCATTCGCAGGAGATATTTAGGCACAGACACAACCCTATCCTAATAGGATCAGGGCTGCGACAGAGGGTACCTAGGTGTGGCCTCAGAGCAGGAAGGGCAGGAGTGTATGCAGGTGAAGGTGCAGGTAAGTGAAAGAGACGACCCTAACAAGGAGTGAGGTAAGGCCAGGGAGAGAGTGGTGTCAGAACAGGCTGTGGACGGAGGCATGGGTGGGAGGGGGCTGTAAGCCCTGAGGCTGGAGGGGGACACGGGTTAAACCTGGGCAGCTCCTCTGGGGCGAGTATGAACCCACTGCTTGGGCTGACAGCAAGGCCCTCCCGGACAGTCCTGTGTGCCACCACAGAACGAGGCTATACTCGGCACCAGGCTGGCTGGCCACCGCACACATACATCCCAGGAGCAAGCCGGTGGCCGTGAAGTCGGCCTTACCGCAAGTTTCTCCGGGACTGATTCTGGCCCTGCTGAGGGGCCTGTCTGAGCAGCCCACTGCTGCATGCCCTGCTGCTTTCTGGGGCTGGCAGAGCCTGCAGACCCCGTCCTACTTCAAAATCTAGTCCTTTCTCTTTATTCTCTAGTCCCAGCAAGAGGCCTGCCTGGTGCTCAGGCCCCCAACATGCCCCTGCTTGGCCCCATCACAAGGCTGTGACATGAGCACCTTAGCTCCCAGGGACAGGTGAGGAGCCTCAGGTGAAGCCATCTGCCCACCCCAAGTGGGGGCCCACACAGGGCCTGTCAGTCTCACTCCCACTGCAGCCCAAGCACCCCCAATAGCCCCTGGCACACGAAGGGCGCTCCCTCATCACCAGAGATGGTGGACTGGCGTGTCCAGGTTCTTTCCATCAAGAAACCACAGCAACATGCTGAACGCTGCCCCACCTGAGAGCTCAAAAGGGACTTGCCAGTTGACTGGCAAGTCAGTACAACTCAGGGGCCAGGCGGCACCAGGCACACTGCGGGTGCCAGACACTGAAGGACAGGATGGGGAAGGCGACAGGGTGGGGAGACCTGGGCACCGCACTGACCAGTAGGAGTTGATGATCTTGCAGAAGGCTAGCTCGCAGCACATCTTGAGGTTGCCCTGGTGCTCTGGGAGGTCAGCGGCCGAGCACTTGCTGGGATCCACTTCGCAGTTCTCATCTGACTCATACAGTGCTTTGATGAACTCACCTATGGCCAAGGGGGCAGGGAGTGGGGAGTGAGGACCTGGCGGGCCCTGCCCCACCCTCTGCCCTGCTGCTGGCCCACTCCCTACCTAGGGCATCCTGCAGGTACTTCTGGCCCACTAGCTTGAGGTACTCCTCGATGGCCTTGGTGGCCAGTGTGTTCTCCCGAAAGATGAGGTGCTCATTGTCCCCGCAGCGGTCCACCTCTGACATCATCAGGTCTGTCAGGAAGTCCTGGGGAGGCAGGAGGTGGGGAGAGCGGGACTTGAGCTGGCCTGGCACGGAGGGCCCTAGGATTCCAGACCCAGCCAGAGAAGTCCTGGCATTTTGAGGCTGCTCCATCACCAAGCTGCGGGGGTCCCGGAGAGGAACAGTATGCTCACCTTTGGGGGCTGCTGGGGAGTGTGGGCAGGGCAGGGGCCCCCAGCCAGGGTAGGAGCCTAGAACTGGTGACAGTAGAGCCGGGTCTATGGATGGAGGCAGCCTGAATGAGAGCATGCCACATGGAGCCACAAGCCCCCACCACCACAGAGAATGGACTTATTTCCATGTACAGCCCTGATCAGGCCTGGCTTGGTGACCACAGCAGGACTTGCCTCTCCCCCCACCATCAGTGCCAAAGAGGACAAATGAGGCTGCCCTGTCTCATGGTAAGAATGGCCACCAGTATCCACCTATGACTCTGGTGGGGGCTCCCACACCGGACACAGATGCCTTCTGTGCAGCCCCACTGCCCAGGGAGGTCGTGAGCCACCATGCTCAGGCAGGTGAGAGCAGGAAGTGATGTGCAACTGGCTGGAGAGGGAAGGTGGAGGCGCCACTGCCCACTTGGCAATCCGGGGTAGCAGCCCCTGGCCCATCAGGTCCCACACACAGTGTTGTGGGAAAACCCCCGCACAGAAGCCCGAACCCACACCTTCCCCCCACTCTAGCAACCATGCAGATACTAACTCCCTCCCTCAGGAGCCCCCACCTCCTTGTGCTCACAACCAACCTGTGGCTTGGGGGAGGGGAAGAAGATAGGAAAAACTGTCATAGTTTCAAGGGAAGGTGACAGTCAGGGCAGGGGGCCACCTAGCACAGAGCCTGCGAGGCGCCCAGGAGGGGTAGACCCAGGCATCTGTGCTCAAGAAATTCCTCACTCCGACATGCACAACCTTGGGGTCCTTTAAAACAGAACTGAGATCTAGACACAGGAACCCAGGCTGCACAGCAGAGGCACAAAGGGACAGCAGGGGCCAAGGGGAAGCTGTCATTGGCTTCCTGGGGATCAAGTGGCCTGAGGACCCCTTCCTGACCAACAGGCGACCTCTAGGGTCTCATTCTCTGAATATACTAAAGCGGGGGTCAGAGCTGCATCTCCCCTGGGGCTCCCCCAGGGCTCCCGCTCAGGACCGCAGCCTTCCTGAACTCCTGCAATGACAGCCAGGCCCCAGTGCTGGGATGAGAAGAACTTCCTGAGAGCCAGGACCCAGTAAGGGGGAAACCAATGCACACACAGCAGGAAAATGACTTGTCCAAGGCCACACAGCCATCTGGGGCCAGATCTGGTCCAAGTCCCTTGCTTCCCAGACCCCATTACTCCTCTAGTCGTGGAGACAGAAGAGGGGCTAGTTCCCAAATATTCCAGGGGTGGGGGCTTAGGTACCTGTCACCCCAGCAGCACAAGTTACTTTCTATGCTTCTATCCACTGCTCCCCAACCTCACTGAGGGCCTTTGGGGTTGGCTGCAGCCCTGGCTTCACCTCCCTCCACAATGAGCACCTGGACACACCTATCGTTTCAGGCTGCTTCAGGGAGGAATCCGCTTCCCAGGCCAGCCCCAGCCCAGCCCTGGGGACCAGGTACTGAAACATCAGACACAACTGCAGAAAACAGTGCAGCCTCTGCAGCCCCCGTCACTCCCTCTCTGGTGCCCATGGGTACTTGATTCATTCCGTTTCCCAGCATACGTCCCCAGTGTTGACCAGCATGTTAAGGACAGGGCAGTCAGAGCTGGCCCAACGTGCAGCCTAGCCAGCCAAGTCTGAAGGCTGGGGGAGAAAGTGAGGGAGGAAGTAGCTGAGCACTACAGAGGAAAACTGCTCCCCATCGCAGGTCCAGGGGGAGGAGGTCCCCGCCCCAGCCCTGCACTTGCAGCATACAGCAAGTTCAAGAGGGAGGGGGGCTGCAGAGGCTGCTGAAGCTTCCAGCCATGGCCTCCCCTTCCAGGGCCTCTAGCAACAGGTGAGAGGGTGAGGGACCTCCACGAGTCTTGTGCCCTGGACTCTGCCCTGGGGTACCTGGGGTATGGCTCCCAA
Source organism: Hylobates moloch (assembly GCF_009828535.3). Taxonomy (NCBI): domain Eukaryota; kingdom Metazoa; phylum Chordata; class Mammalia; order Primates; family Hylobatidae; genus Hylobates; species Hylobates moloch. Next base: position 93,983,759 of record NW_026652285.1, on the reverse strand, counting down.
CTGTGCCTACTCGACCCAGGGCTAAGAGCCTAGGACCTTGACACAGGGTGCCCCTCAGCCACCTGCCACTTGGCTCACAACACACCACTGTCCAGAGGGCAGATGCCCAGTCCTTAGCCCAGCACCAGTGTCCACCCATGCTGCAGAGGCCTCAAGTCCAGACCCTGTTTCCCACCCTCTTTGGCCAGCTTCCTGAATGGCAGGTGGCAAATGTAAAGAGAGAAGGTCACCTTCGAGGCCCACAGACCATGCTCTACTGCCTTCCTAGGGGCACCCTGGTCCAGGAGCCCATTTGTCCCCAAACCGGGTAGGTGGGCCTGAGGCATGGCCTGCATGGAGGGTTGCTGGGCCCATCTTCGGGAGCGGAAGGTGAAAGGGGTCATGGAGATGGACACTGAGCACCTCTGGCCCTGAACTAGGACTTGCCTGGGTGGGTCTCGACGATTCCCCCTTCTGTGAGGCTCTGGGGTGGGGCTGGCTAACCCTCGAATAGTACAATTTTGACTGCGTCTACCTGTGTGAGAATCTGTGTGTCTGGGTGAGAGTGTGGGGTGAGGTAGAGCTGTGAGGGAGGCTCATCTGTGCATCCTGCTGGGGAGGTCTGCCAAACTCCATACCCCACAGGGGACGTGTGTTTGGCTCACTGGGGCTGGTGGCGTTGTGGGACCTGTGAGCTGGGAGAGCCGTGGCCACCCGGCCTGTTCCCCTGGCAGCTCAGGGGGACGGTCCTCTGCAGCAGTGGTGGAAGGCACCTCAACCCAAGCCCACTCCCTCACTACCAGCTGCAATCCCATCCACTGGCTCCACACAGGCCTCAGTGATCAGCTCCAGCCACAGAGCAGGAGTACAAAACCCCCAGCCCGCGACAGAACTTTTGGGTTTAGGGAGCCCATCTGGTAGTGACCGGTGCCTCCAAGGCCTCCGTTAGGCCTGAAATGTATGGATGTGGGGAAGGGCAGGTAACCCAGCACTGTCGCCCAGCCTGTGTCAGGAGCCAAGGGGCCTGCACGCACCTTCACCTTGCCCGTGCTCTGCAGGATGTGCACCAGGGCAGATGCCATCTCCTCCTTGGTCTTGGCACTGAGGATGGGCTCAAGGGCTGCACATAGCCCCAGGTAGTGGTTGGTGATGTGCTCAGCGAACTCTTTGTACATCTCCATGGGCAGGATGGTGATGGTTTGGTAGCGCGCCTTGATGCGGATCATGGGTCCAGGGCCCTTGCCGCCCTTGGGGTTGGGCGTCACCACCGGGTACCACTTCTCCACGAACTGCCGCCCGGCCACCGAGGCAGCAGGCAGGCTCACCAGGCCCAGGTAACTGTTGCGCTCCTTCTTCTTCTTCTTGTCGGTCTCCCGGTACAGGTGGACAGTGACTGTGCGCAGAGGCGGCAAGTTGTGGAACTCGAAGTGCTCGCCCCAGAAAACATTGTCCGTCTTGAGCTTGCCCGTGGTGCGGGCATAGAGCACATCGTCCAGGCACAGCTCGCACAGGTACTTCTTCTTGGCTGGCAGGTCCTTGGCCTCGATCACCCACAGCTTCAGGATATGCTCCACACGCCGGCTGTTGTCCTGTATGTGCACGGGAGTCCAGGGTGGTCAGCTGGGAGTGCCACGTGCAACCCCCAACCAGCCCAGAGCCTGAGAGAGTCCTCAGACCCAGGAGGAGCTCTGAATGTGGAGGCGGCAGTGGGCGCCTAGGCCCTGAGTCAGGATGAGGCAGGGCATGATGGACAAGGGCTGGATCTCTGGTCGACCTCACAGAAGCTCATTCATCTCGGGCAAGTGACTTAACTGGAGCCTTGGGTTGCTTGTCTATAAAACAGCACTAAGGTAAACCCCCATCTCATAGAGGGCGAGACTGAGAGAGGCCAGCACAACGCCTCGCGCATCACAGGCTATGCCATTATTAACTCTTCCTTAATATGCTGGTCTGTACTGTCACTTAAGAGGCAGCTATGGTGACCAGGACTTGGTCAAGCCCTCAAGTTGGCTAGGGAGACAGATACAGAAGCAGGGATTATAGTGGGGGCTCTCAGGACCTGATGCGGGAGCCCAGGGGCAGTGGGAACACAGAGAGCACCAGCCTGGGACAGGGGTCCTCACCTGGAGGAGGGGCAGACATCTAAGCTGGAATGGGAAGATGAGCAGAAGTCGGCCAGGGGCTGGGGAGTAGGGACAAGGGATCCCAGCAGAAGGACCCCAGGGTCCAGCACTCATTTCCCCAGCCCAGCCTCAACGTGTAGCTTAGAAAACAGACACACACAAGCACCTGTCTCAACCTGGTCAACTCAAACGTCCCTTTCAGAGTCCACCAATATTGTCCACTCGGGCCCTGCCTCCATGCAGGCTAACCACCCCCAACCCCAGCCCACACCAGAGATCGTCTCTCTTGCTTCCTCATATCTGAGCCTACCTTCAATCCCCCATGCTTTGGTGAGAAGGGCGCAGGCTTACCTTGTTGGGATGCACTGCTCGCCGCAGGTTCTCCATCCACTTATCCCGCTCAGCTGCGGACCGGCAGGAAAAGCACTTGCTTCCTGATGACGTCGTCACCTGTGGGGAGCAGGCAAGACAGTGTTATGAGGGAAGGGACCACAGCAAGGGCAGGCAGTGATGGAAGAAGACCTTGGAGGCTCAGGGGACTCTGGCCATCAGGTCTGCATCACAGCTTCAGGAAGGAGCCAGGACAAGGCTCATATGTTGCCTCTACTTCATGTTTTGCAGGTGGTACACTGAGAGCCACTGTCCCAGGGCAAGTCAGCAGCTGGAGAGTGGCCCCGTCCTGCATGAGCAGGCTCCTCACTCGTCCCTCAGTGCCCTCTGTCCAATAGGAAAGCACCTTCCTAACTCTAACCTCCCTCTCCCTGAGATGGGAAGAGGGAAGGAACAAAGACCTTGCCCAGGTCAGAGGGCAATGCTTAACCCGAGCGTACTTTCCCTAAAGACGGAACCACAAGAACCAAGGAGACAACCAAAGGTAGGTACCAGAATCCCCTCAGTCCTCAGCTGACATCTCTGAGGGTTCTCTTCCGTCAAGCAGCAGTGACAACAATGGTAATATAAGCCTGATATTCTTTATGCCAGACTGGAGAAATGAGACTCGGACTGTTTGGATGTGCCAGGCCCTAGGGTCCCCAGTCCCTGACCCTTCTCCTTCCCTCCCTGTCTGACTCTCACTCATCCTCTGGTCCAGCTTAGACATCTCCTCCAGGTAAGGGAGCCAGTCTGGGCAATTCCTGCTGTGTGTTCCCACTGCCCCCAGCAGCAGACCCGGGGCTCTGCAGGGGAAGCACACTCCTCACACGGCATTCGAGGGCCTGTACCCTCCTCAGAACCCCCTGCTGTGAACCAGCAGACAGGGCCATCTTCACCCTATCCCTGGCAAGGAAGTCAGAACCCAGATCAAGCCTGGCTCGGCCAGGAGTCCTGAACCAGAAATGGTCCCCAGTGGGCACAGGGTATGGGGCAGGTGCCAGGCACCATTCTGTTTTTTTCCCCAGGGCTGGGGGTACCAGGAGATTGTCACACTAGTCCCCAAGTGGCTGCTTTTCATTACCAGGCTCATTCCTCTACCAGAGAGCTCTCCTAGTTATGCATGATTATTGGGGGTAGGAATCTTCCCAGAAACTGGTAGGAAGCAATATGAATAACTGCAGAAGCAATCAGGAACTCCCAGGAACACCTGCAACAATAGTAACCCTGCTCCCAGCTTGGTCTCAGCCTTGCTGTGTGACCTCTGATGTCTTCGTGCCTTCTCTGGGCCTCAGATCCCCTATTTCCTATGAGGGACTGGACAGGTCATCCCCAGGTGGGTCTCTGGCTCTCTGCATTCAAACCTCAGGTCGCAGAATGCCAGGGCAGGACAGATTTGGGCTCTCATTGTTCACAGCGGGAAACAGGCCCAGACAAGGAGAGACTCTCTGCTATCCACACTGCATTTGGGAGGTGAGCAGGCTCTAAGACATGGGCTCTGGTGCTTAAGAAATTCAGGCTTTTCCCCTACTCACTGTCATCCACTGGGGGCCCCAGCAGCTTCATGCTAGCATGGAGAACAGGTGCTGGCCCATTTCCAGAGAGCCTAGAGAGTAGGAAGGACAGCCTCCACCCCAGCTCCACCAGGTCTCTTAGGAGCTGAAAGCTATCGGTAAATACTAGCCACTGTCCCCAAGAGCCTGGCCACTATCCCCAAGACCCTGGCCCCTGCTGAGGCCACAGCAGACTGGACTCCAAGAGGATGTCTGGAGGAGACCAGCCAGGCCAGGAGAGGATGGGGTATCCACCCCAACCCCTGTGATGGGACCCACCTCGAAGCAGTAGTCCTGGCCAAGGATGCTGCTGTGCACGGGCTTGATGACCACCTCTTCCTCCATGCTGAGGTCCAGCGCCTCCACCGCACTGCTGGGGCTGAGCAGGGACTCGTGGGAGCGAGACTCCTTCAGCCTCGGCATCAGATGGGACCTGGGGTGGCAGTAGCTGTGTCAGGCTGGGCCCCTGCAGCCCGGGTCAAGCTGGTTGCCACGTCCCACCCATCTGCCCCGGCCCTGCCCCTTCCAGCAGGCAGCCACTCCTCTCCACTCTCTCTCCTTTCTGTCTTAAGACAGATCTGGGGGCAGGGCTGTCACAGAGACTGGTGGGAACCTCCTCCCCACTGCAGGAGTCTGGCTGGGGGCTCAGCCTCTCAGAGAGCAAGAAGGTGAGGATTAGGGGGCCACTCCGGGGTTAATATTAGCAAGTGAGACTGCGGGGCTGGGGCCAGCTTGGCTCCTGAGAAGTCTCAGAGACCCAAGGAAAGCCTGCCTGACCCAGGCAGCTGTCTGCAGTTCTGGGCCCTTTCCCATTTCCCCTCTCTTTTGCACTGGTCCTTGTCCAAGACTGAGCAGTCACTCTGTCCCAACATTTATCCAGCATACCACTGCCAACAGCCCTTCCTCATACGCTGTCCCACACCACCAGCCCCACACGAGGGAGAGCCACAGGGACCCTGCTGCTCCCATCTTACAGATGAGGACAGCTAGGCGAGGCGAGTCTCGAAGCAGAAGGGATGCAGCAGTCTCTGCACGGTACCCAAGACACACACTCCATCGGGGTCCCCATGCTGGGGCTCAGGGCCCAGGTCAGTGGCTCCGACACAGGCACAAAGAGCACAGGGCTGATGCCACCTGGCACGCAAACGCAGACCAGACCTGGGCCCACTGCTCCCCTGCTGTGTGGCCCTGGGGAAATCGTTCTCCTCTGAGCCTGTTTCCTCAGTGCATCACATGGAAAGCATTGCAGACGACACCTGCTCTAGGGTTAGGTAAAGTCTCTCCAAAGTCAGCAGCACAGAGCAATGTCCTCCTAGAGCCCCCAGTCCCCATGGTGGGACAGAGGAAAAGCGTGAGGACAGGCTGGGCCTGCTAAGACCACCTCTGGTGCAGAAGCTGAGCCCTGCTTGTGTCCAGGGCTCAAACCCTGGGGTTGGTGAAAAACCTACTCCAGGCTTAGCCCACATGGACCTCCTACCCCCAACGCCCTATGCCCTTTGGCTCCTCGTTCCAATGGTCCAAGTGCTCAGTCCATCATTCTCTCCCTGCCTCACCAAACCAAGACCCCTACCTTGGGCCATGCTGAGGCTTGGCCCCTGACCTTGAGGGGCTCGCAGCTTGGCAGAGCCACCAGACACTTCCCTGTAGGGTGCATACCCTGTACACTCATTTCTGCGACTGCCCCGGGTCAGTGGGCTGAGGCCCACTCCGTGGGCGCTCGAGAATCCAGAGGTGAGCAGGAAGAGCCCTGCTAAGAGGGACTCAGGCTGACAGTAGCCACCCTCCCACCCCAAGCTCCACATCTCCATGGCAACAGCCTTCTGAGCATAAGAGCCCTCCCCAACATGGAGTCGCATGCTAGACGCCGTAAGGAGTCAGAGCTGAGGGAATCCCAACCCTCAGATACCCCACAGAGGCCAGCCCAGGAGCCCCAGTCAACCGGCTCCCTCTGCCTCTCCACACCCAGCACGAAGCTGGCCTCTGAAAGCAGAGAGAATGGGCAGAGCCAGAGGAAAACTGTGAGACAAGTTCAAGACAGGGGGGAACCCTCCCCAACTCCCCCAAGGACTCCCACCTGGGGCTTCCCGTTGTGGCCTAAGCCCGTGGACAAGCCCAGCATGTGCCTCTGCTCCTCTGAGGCACTCTCCCCGGGAGGCCCAGTTCACAAAGGGGCACTGGCCTACCTGCCACGCCACACCACCACACTGTCACACCGCTGTGTTGGAAGAGGCCTCTTCTCCTGATAATCCCTCAAGGCCTTGCTCGAGCAGCCTGGCCTCCTCCCCATCACGGCAATGACCAATGCCGTGGGTGGGCCTGCCCTCCCTGGGCTGAGATTCCACCTGAGCTGCCCACCTCCCAGGGAGGACTCCAGGCCTCCCTCCCACATGGGGCTTCATACCTCAGTGGAAAGGACGCCCTGCCTGATAGTAGGGAAGTCACCCTGGCTGGGAAGGGCTGGGACCCATAGCCCCATAGGCCTGACGTCTGGAACCCAAAACCCAGCCCACAGGCTGGGATTGGGCTGCTTCCTGGCCCAGCTTGGAAAATCTCTGCCAGGTAAGGATGCTGGGAGCCAGGGAGGGTGGGGTAGGGATCCAGGAAATACAGAGCGGGGAGCTGGTGAGCTAAGGCCGCCTCCTGCCTGGGGCGCATGAATGAGCTGGCTGTGGAGAGAAGAGGCGAGGCATGCTTCAGCAGGCTGGGCCTGCCCAGGGAAACCCAAAGAGACCCTGGTCCTGCAACCCAGGAGCCCAGCAGGCCCAGGCCAGACCCCAAAACAGCCAGATCCTGGAGTCGGTGGTTGCAGAGCCCTCCCCTTCCTTCCCCACCATGTCCCACAAGCATGCTCTGGCTGACCTGGAAAGGATCCTGGCAGAAGAGAGGGCTGTAGGGAAGCTCAAGGCCCTTAAGACACCTTGGACTGGCCCGGCCTACCTGGGCAGCCATGACCCTCCCCGCTTCCCTGGGGGCTTCTGCACGAGGTGGGATGTAAAGCAGAGGCTGCATCCATCCCTGCAGCCCAAGCTTTCTGGGAGGAAGAGGAATAGGGGCAGGGCAGGGGCAGGGCAGGCCCAGGGAGGCCCCAAGTGGTTCCCGCAAGGTCTACCAGGCTATTCCTTCCTGGATAGTACAGCAAGCGGGTGGTGGAGGCAGGGCCAGTGGACCCGTACTCTCTCACTCATGTTCCTATGCATTTCCTTCCTGACCAGCCTGGAGTCTACAGGCCCTGACACACAGTGTCCTCGGTCCCTCCCTCATCTGGGCCCAGAGGGAGATGGTCTGCTATGACCCTGCCAGGGTGTGCCCATGGTGGTAGCTGATAAGATGAGGGGGCTCAGGAAGGAAAAATGGTCATTTGGTCACTTCCTGAACCCAGCAGGACCAATTCAAGGCCCAAGAACCGCCTCTCTGGGAAGCCAGCCCTGTCCTGTGCCTGCAGCAGTCCCTGGCCACTTCACGGCAGGGACTGCCTGCTCCATCAGTCACCCAAGGCAGGCTTCTCCCCCACCCTGGCTTCATCCCATGCTGGCATTGTTGGGCCACTTCCTTTTTCACCTCCAGCCTCTGCCTTGCCAAGCTAGGGAAGCGGTGCATCAGAAGCAGGGCAGAAGATGGGTACCAAAGACTGCCCAGACTCCAAGGGGGCAGGGGTAGACTCAGCTTCTCTACCCGGGACGCTCAGGTGAAAGGAGGGGAGCAGGCACTGGTCTCTACCTCACTCTCATTCCACTCCCAGGAAGGGATGCTTGTAGGCACCCACCTCTAGTCAGCACAGGGTGAGCACCCAGCTGGTCACTTGCACATCCCTTTTTTCGTATTTCAACTGCACACAGCCCTGCCAGGAGTATTTATCTACCCATTTTACAGAAAGGTATGACAGGGTCTGGGAGGAGCAGTTACTTGAGCTGCCCAAGGCCCCCTGCTGGGATAGGAACCAGGTCAGTCCAGGAGCTATGCCCACAGCTGCCCTATGTGGTGTGGTATCTGGGGGCTGATGCCCCTGTATTCAGGGCTTCTGCCGTCCCCTAGCCCTGGGTCAAGTCCCTCTCTGCTGCCCAAGACTGGGGTGGAAGAGAAGGTGGCCCAACTGCATGGCCCACAGCACCCTCCCGACCCTGTGCCTAGCTCAGTCTCATGACGGCCTTCCCTTCTGACCTCTTGTGGTCCTTGGAGACTAGAGCTTTGGTCCCCTAGGCGAGGTGGCACCAAGGAGGGCAAAAGGCCTTCACATGGGGATTCCAGCCCTGCAAATCACTTCCATGGCCCAGGTCTGAGCTACTTCTTACAACAACCCTGCCAGGATGTCGCACATCTACTACATACAGAAGAGGTCTCAAACCGGGGCGTGGACTCCACACTGCCTGCCTCTCACCACGGCAGAGCTGGCAGCCCCAGGCCAGGCTTACCTTGGGCCATGCGTCACATGAACCACCACACAAGTCACCTCACAGAATCACCACGAGCCCAAGAGGCAGATGCTGACCTCATCCCACTTTACAGGGGAGAAACTGAGGCCTGCCAGGGAGGGCAAGAGATGTTCCCAGCATCCCATCTTTGATCTAGTGTTGCTGCCACACCCAAACCTTTTGGGTCCATTTCCTCATCTGAAAAAGGAGGAAGGAGGCTTGCTTCACCCAGAAAACACTGGCAGCCGGCACACGCTGAAAGTGCTGTGAAGACAGCGCCTTTGGGGGAGGTATTTCCCAGCCCTTTGAGTTGTGGGGGTGAAGGGATCCCCTCTTGAGACCACAAGGGATTCAATGCCAGCCCCAGAACTTGGCACTCTGAGCCACTGGCTGGCATCTACCTGCCTGCTCCACCTGACCAGGCTCACTCTCGCAGCGGCCTGCCTGCTGGGCCCCTCCATCCCAGGAAGCGGGCCCCAGGCACATGCTGTCCTTCCCCTTTCCTATCCAACCTTCAGCACCCAGCTTCAGTGCCCCTTCTTCCCTGAAGCCTTCCTGGGCTCCCCTGGGCAGACAGCCATATCCAGGCTGTGCTGGGAAGGTCTGTCACAGAACTGGCTCCTTGTCAGGCAGGGGGCTCCTTGTGGGTAGTGTTGGGTTTGGCTGGCTCCAAGGTCCAGAGCCTTAGAGTTCCTGGACCAAAACCCCAATACGCCAGCAGCCAAGGTCAGCTAAGCTCAGAGGGAACGGGAGGTCAGCGGGGATAAGGACAGTCCTCCCTCAGCCTGCAAACTCTGGTGACGTGGTTGTTCCCTTGGAGGAGGGATAAAGAAGGCCTGAGGGTGGGTCGTCAGGGCAGCTGCCTGTTCAAGGCCAAGTCCCAAGAGCAGCATTCCAATGTTCATTCCACAGTCTCCGGGAAATGCCCCTGCCCTGGCCCTGTCCAAGGATGGGCCGCTTCCCCCATCCCTCTCAAGGGTTAGGAGGCTCATCATACCCTCTGTGGCTGCACCCTGCTCCCCACGGCCCCAGCCCTGAGACCCTTCTAAACATGGGAGATCACTAGCCCCATGACAGCGCTCCAGGGACTAGAGACCCTTTACCTGTCCTCGATGGTGTGGAATCCTTACTGCTCCCACGAAGGAGGTGGCACCATGACACCCAGGTCACACACGGGACAGCCAAGGCCATGGCTAGGGTGACCTGCCCTGGACTCTGCTGCTACAGAGGAGCTTGGCCAGGGCATGGGAGGGCAGAGGGGAATGGGAGTTCCACTGGCCTTCTCCTGTCTAGACCACAGCAGCACCCTCCACTGAACAAGCCACTCCACCTGGCATGGCCTCACTCCTGTCCCTCCTCTCTCGCCTCATGGCCTGTAAGATAATCAAGTCCCAGATGCCTCAAGCTGGTGTCCAAGCCCTCCTGAAAGGCCCCTCGCACTACACCCTGGCCAAGTGACCTGGACTCTCCTCCCCAGCTACTTCCTGACAAAGCTGCAAACTCTTACCCTCCAGGGGTCCATGTCCAAGCAGTCTCCTGAGCCTGTCCATTCTGCGTCTCCCTCCACTTCTTTGCCAAACAAAGTCCTTCCTCAGTTTTCAAGGGCCAGCCCAATGTCACCACCACAAAGCGGTCCCTGGTCTCTCCAGACAGACAGCTCACACTACGCTACCTAAGCCCGGCTCAGGGCCACAATCTCCCACCTGTTCCACTTAATTCTCGTGACAATCCTGTCAGGACTAAAAAGGTGCACCTAGAAAGTTGAGGTGACCTGCCCAAGATCACATGCATAGCAAGTGGCCAAGTCAGATGTGAACACAGTTCAGTGGAGTTCAAGACTAACTGCACCAGCCTTGGCCTGGCCTTTCCATCGTCCAGGGGTGGCCCACAGCACCCAGGCAGCAGGGAAAGGTCCACAGCAACTGGGCAGCAGGGAAAGGTCCGCAGCCAGCTAACCCACTAGCTGTGACCCACTCACTCCAGGTGGGGAAGGAAGGACCGGGGGATACAGGGATGGGGCAGCCCCTGCCCAGGGCCCAGGAAACGTGGGCACAAGGCACGGAGAGCTGCTGTGAGAGACAGCGCCAGGGCCCAACAGCAGCTCATTGTGAGGGCTGGTGGCAGAACAATGGGGACACTGTCCTGGCTCCTGGGGCCTAGCCTTATCTGACAGCCTTCCAGCCAACCCACAAGCTGTTTTTCAACTCTGATCCTTTTTTCTCTTAAAAGGTCGGTGACACAGAAGCTCAGCAAACTCATTATTCCAAGGAGGGAAAAGACCCCAAACCAAAACTTACAGTAATTAAAAATCCCTACTTGGCACAGCAAGGGTGTTCCCAGCTACTGGATGGGGGGAATTGAGTGTGGGATTGTTTGGTCGGAAAAGTAAGGGGCTCAGGGTCACCCTCCAAATCTCGAAAGCTCAGAGGGAGGTGCCCTGTGTGGCCCCAAAGGGCAAGGCTGGGACCAGGAGAGGCCACTTCCAGCTCAGTCACAGCTGTCCTTGAATGGGCCGGGCTCGTCTGGTTTTAGAGAGAGTGGGCTCCTGTCTCTGAAAGTGTGCAAGCAGGAGCTGGGGGGCCCCTTTAAGACATGCTGCATGGTTAGGGCTGCCACGGTAATGGGCTGGGCAGTACACAAAGGCAGGCAGTGCAGTGGGCACTGGGATTAAACATACACACACACGTGCGCGCGCACACACACACACAAGTGAATACTACAGAAATGCACCTGCAGCTGCGAGCAGGCAGGAGGACAGAGGGCCTAGTGTCAAGGGTGCCTGGCTGTAGAGCAAACCTAGTCTCTATTCCTTATGAAACATACAACCTTGGATACTTCAAGTCATTCAACTCTCTAGGACTCAGTTTCCCCATCTGTAGTGAGGATAACGACACACCTTCCTCACATGTTGCTCTAAGGATCAAATGAGACCATGCAGGCAGGAGGCTCAGGAGGGCAGGGGTGTCAGTGACTCCCATCCATTGCTCGTAACTGTTCATGCCTCTTTGGTCTGTTCCATTCGCCCACCTCATTGCCAGCCACAATGTCAGGAGCTGGAGACACAGCCATGAACAACACTGGTGAAAGATGCACACGCTGCTATCAAGGCTGACATTTCTGGGATAGGTCATACTTTTGACAATTTGGAATGACAAGATATGGACTTCCCAGGCTGTTTCCTGTTCCTGTCCCCTGACGACTCAAACTCTTTACATTCTCCATGCCTCAGTTTTCCCCATCTGCAAAACAGGGATCAATCATATCTGCCCAAATGCTCTGGGATGCCTCAAATTTCTTTAAAAAGCCCTTAATTTCCTGAGGCGAAATGAAAGGAGAAGAAGGTGTGCCTAGCAGTGGGCAGTAGACTCCCGTGAGGAGGCCCCTTTAGCCCCTCTGCCTGGGACTCCCAAGCACAGCCATCTCCAGCCCCAGTCTCCAGCCCACCAGCCTGTGTGGTCCCAAGCCACTGTCCACTACCCTAACCAGGTCTGGAAGGAAGAGAAATCCTGGACAAGGTTTGTCTCCACAGAGTTGGTGCCCACCCGAAGGCTGGCAGGACCTGATGGTTCTGCAGTCAGGACTTCAGCAGACTCTCTAGGCCTGATCAGGTCAGAACATGCCAATCATGCTTCTGCCTGTCATAGCCAGGCAGGTCCAGGGGCTGTGCTAGAAGCGTCTGCCCACACTGGAAGGAGAGAGAGTCTGGACATGGTCAGAATGAATGCACTGACCTGCTGGGAATCAAGCGGCAGGACATAAACAGGGCAGTGCCCTGCCTAGCATATCCAGCAGAGCTCTCTTCCCAAGCCCAGCCTTGCCCCGCTGGCCTGGGAACCGGCTGCTCAGAAGGCCAGTGCTCACTCCTGGCCCAGCTGGGATCCCAAGGGAGAGGAGAGGAATGCAGCCGCCTGGTGGCTCCCAGGGCCCTGGAGAGACAGAGCCTGTCCTAAAAAGGCAGAGAGGTTGGCTGCCCTGCCTGGGAAGTCTTCCAGGGATGACAGGGCCCAGAGGCGTGGTCCCTCTCAGCCCAGGGTTCCCTCAGGCCAAGGTAAGGGGTAGGTCCTAGCAGTCACCAAGACCCAGCTGTGATGCCCCATACACACAGAGCGCCCTGGGCTGGGAGACAGGGAGGCACCTGGCCTTCTGCCCTCACCCCTGGGAGCCTGTGCTTCCCCCCACATCACAGGGCTGAGCTGGCAGAGGAGGGTCCACACCCTGCAACCAAAACAGGAGGATGGGACAGCTCATGCTTGCTGTGAGGTCTGGTGTCCCGTGGTGCCCAATATAGGCTGACTGAATGAATGACACTGTGGCAGCCTGGACCTAACAGCCACTTACTAAGCACCTACCATGTGCCAGCTGCAGGTATTCTTACCAAAGTACACACATCATCTCATGGCCTTCTCCCAACAACTCTGCAAAAAAGGCAGCACTGCCCCAGAAGAAAGGGAGAGTAGGTATTCAAGCTCAGGTCCCACGAGCCCTGGCTCATGGGGCAACTTTTCCCGTACACACCAAGTTAATCCAAAAGGTTTAATGGAAGCTTTAGGACGTTCTCTAAAGAGGAAACTGAGGCTTGGAGAGAGGGAGTGGCTTGGCTAGGTCACATGGTCCAGAAGTGAAAGCTGGGGTTCTAATAGCCTGGTCACCCTCTGCGGGACACTCCTGGCACCTACCTCACAGTGGGTCAGGCCTGGAAGCCAGGCATCCAATCAGCCCAGCACCCCAGCAATGGCCAGTTCCTCTCCCTGAAGGAGTCTTTGGTCTCTATCCCAGCTGTATCTAAGGTCTATCACAGACCCTGAACGAGTTTCCTCCCCTTTCTAGGTGCCATTTCTTCACAGGCTGAGCTACTTCAGAGAAAGCCACAAAAATCCTATGTCAACTCCCTAGAACACAAGGGACCACAAACTATCACAACTGCTACCAACACCACTACCATCACCTGTAATAACATAATAGTAACATCTCACTGCTGCCTGGGGTGACTTGGGCCAAAGCTCAGGAGAGACCAGGGATTCAAGAGGGCGCTGGTACCGGCTCCTGAATGAGAGGCAGCCTTCAACATCCTCTGCCCGTATAAACTGTGCAAGCCTAATGGAGTTTTCAAAAAACATTCAGGAACACATTTACCTTTCCGCATCTTATTTTTTTTTTATTTTTTTTTTTTTTTTGCGGGGGAGGGGAGGTGCAGAGAGAGAGAGAGAGAGAGAAGAAACAAAAAACTTTCCATCTAATCCCCCAAGTCATCCTGCAGCCTGAATAATTTCGGGTTTTTAATCAATAGCTGTCAGACTTGTCAAATTACTTTGGGGACCGCAAAGCAGTTTTTAAACATTCATAAACCTCAGTAGAACAGCGAAGCGCCCTGAATTTTAAAAGAAGAGCATCTAAGGAACACTCATTGACGAGGGTGAGTGGTGGGCAAATCAAGAGTGAGCTGTGGGCTAGCTGCCCCTGCCCCTCTTGCTTCTGAGCAGGGACAACCCTGCAGCCCTCCCTGACCTGTAGGAACAACTATCAGGCTTGGCCTGGCCGCTCAGAAAGTTTAGGGAGAGTGACAGTCTCCCTACCCCCAGCCCCAGGAAAAGAGCCCAACTTCCCTGCACAGCACCTGGGGCTCCAACCCTAGCCACAACTGCAGCAACTCTGAAGCTCCCAAGCTCTAGAGCCCACCACAAATGTGCTAGCCCACTGCCCTCCCCCAATCTCTCCACTTGGCACCACTCCTGAGAATGTTTCAAGGCCCTGACCCATGCGTTCCCTCTCCTTGAGCTCAGTCTGTGCCTGGCTCCTCCTCACACGTGAACACACCCATGCATCATGGCCGGAGTGGGACTGGTTTCTAACTGGTCCCTGCACCCCACTCGGGACCAGAAATACCTCCAATCAGCCACCTCAGGGTCCTGGGGATGCAAGACCCAAGTGGGAAATGATAATGAAACAAAAGAATAAATGAGCTGAAAAGCGAGTATTTCCATTCTCCAGGAAGTGCTTCCCCTCTGGCTTATCTAATTCCTCCCAGCTCTCCACATCCAGGAAGCCCTCCTTAGCTCATGCTGCGCCCCCCTGCAGAATGCAGGGGCAGAGGCAGCATCTTCTTCCATCTCATCTCCTGCACCCGAGACCTGGGCGCCATGCCACGTTACTTCCTGGAACCATGTGGGCCATTCATGTTGGGGTGATCTAGGGATGGCCTCCTTCCCGTATCCTTGAGGGCCAGGTTTCCTGCCTCAACCAAGGACCACCCACTTGTCCACAGAGCCCCAGCTCCTGGCACTATGCTGGTTGAAGGTGGTAAACAGGCATGGTTCCTTAAAAACACACACACACAACTCTGTGACTTTGGCCAAATTAATTAACCTGTGTGCCTCAGTTTTCTCATCTGGAAAACAGGGACACCACCACCTTTGACTGTAGGGCTCAACTGACCTGCAGCGAGCTCTCCATACACAGCCCCAGTAATCAGCCCTGGCTGCCCCCATGACCATCCAGGCTGGGCTGAGACTGCCTTCCTGGGACATTCTGTCCATTCCCGCATGCCCTTCCCGCCAGCACTTCTCTGGATGCTCCTGGCTTCTTCCTGGGCCCAGGACATTTCCAAGATCTGTCTCTCGCTCTGCCCAGCAGATCCTTCCTGACTCTCCCCACAGCTGAGCTCTCAAAAAGCCTCTCTGCCAACTGACCCCAGACCACCTCACCTGCTCCACCCCCTTACCTCAAGAGCAGGCTCCAGAGTACAGGTCACTTTAAGCAGGAATCTGAGACCCCCATTTAAGAAGAGATGGAAAAATCTACAAACAAATGCCGGCACCCTAGACTCCAGCCCCAGTGGTCACTCCAGCTCAGCTATCTCTTCAATTCCAGCCACCATTTGGGACAGAGGCTCCCTCCTTGTTAGCAGCCTGAGCTCAGAGAGACAGAAGAGGTGAAGATGTGAAGGGAAGGAGCGCTGGGTCAAAGGAGTGTGGACCTCGGATGGGCTTCTCCTGCACCTCAGCTTCCTCCCCCGTCAAGTGGGTTGCCCTTGCCTCTTGACACAGTTTGCTGAAGATGTATCATGCTAAGGCACCCCCCCCCACCCCTGCCCCGTCCCAATCCTGGGCAGAGTTGATCCAGCCACCAGCACAGCCACTGAGCACCTCCACTATGTCTGCAGGAGCATGTGGGGCTATGGGCCTAGGGATGTCAGCTGCCCATTCCTCCCAAAGCCTGAGGTCTGGAAGTCTGCGTGGGGCACCAGAGCAGCTGCTTCTCAGGCTGTAACTAGCAGGAGACAGCCAGGAGTGTTCAGCAGCAGCAAGACAGCAGGAAAGTGGCTGTCAGTAAGCACAGGGTTCCAGGCCACTGACACGGGCAGAAACTCAGAGACACCATGTCAAAGAAAACCAGGAGTGTGGCTGCTGAGTTCCTCCTGCTGCCAGTGACCATGCACCAAAGCCACCTGTGGCTCTCAAGTACCTGCTCACCCACCACACCACAGTGAGCCCACATACCTGGGAAGGGCACGTAGGGCACTGGCTCTGCACCTCTGACCCTCACACAGCTAACAGCAGCAAAGTACAAGGCTCTGACACCTCCAGGGGCTTCCCAAGGCCAGTGTGTCAGACTTCACGGTCTGCCCTTTTCCCCCACATTTCACACTGGCTGAATCCAGGCTAAGCTAGCCCTGTCATTTGCCATCTGGCCCACAGCCTTCCAACTGAGAAAGCAATGTACTTAGAATCCAGCTTCCCAAGGTTTCCAGGTCCCAACCCAGCCATGCCAGCCCTGCTTGGCCCTATCTGGCTCATCGTGCTAAACTGCACGCCTCTGCTCAACGGGTTGCACTCCAGCAGCCTATCCATCTACGGCCAGCTCAAAGGCCACCACCTCCACAAAGCCTCCCCCAGAACTGACAACTCCCTCCAGGGTTTGCGCCTATGCACACGCCCTCTGCTCTGAAGCAGAGGCTCAGAGAGGTCAAGCAGCTTGCCTGAGGTCACGATTCACAGGCACAAGGGTGGTGCAGGACACCTGGCACTTGGGCTCTAACTCCAAACTCTCTTCACTCCCCATCAATGCCTCAGGTTTTCACCAAACCTACAAAAATCCTATGACCAAATGCACCAACTTTTAAGTAACTACAGGAAGCCTGGGTCACCAGAAATGTACTGAGCCCTGCCTTTGTCACCTCCTGGGTGGCTGTCAGTAAAACAGTGAGGACACCTACTGGCAGGCAGTCTCATCCGCCCCCAGCCGTGGCAATGAAGGTGGTTAGGACCAACCTGCACTGGGACTTGGCTGTAACAAGCCCAATCCTTCCTCTGACTTTTTTCAGAAATGGGTATTTGCCCAGTAAAGACGCTACCACACCAAAGCGATCTGGCTTCTGACAACTGTTTCAAATATTCAAGCAGAGCCAAAACACACCCCTGGCCCAGACACAGTCTTCCCAGTCTCCCACCCGCCTCCACCCCACCCAGTGGGCTTGGGCCCTATGGACTAGGGAGCGGAAGCAGGAAGGGAGAAGAAAAAAGAAAGTTCTGCTGAGGAGCTGGGGCAGAGATACCATGGCCCCCAAACCCCAGTGCAGCCCCACCCAGCCAGCCAAGGGTTCGGCCACTCAGAGCAAAGGCCAAGCTCCTCAGTTCAGAAAACTTGTCAGCAGTCCCTGGCATTTCCCGGTTCTCAACAGAGCACACCTCAGGGGCCACTGCGCCTGGGGGACGGAGCAACTCACACTGGGCTTCCTCTCATTTTAAAAACTAAAAACAGCAAGAGTGCTCTTCTTGGTGTCCCGCTTTTTCGCAGGTCCCTCCTAACCGTTTCTACATTCTGGGCCGGCAGTGGATGTCTGCGTAGAAGGGCAGAGACGGCATCCCAGGGTGCTCTGGAGTCCCTCCTGGGACCAGCTCCTGTGACAGTCACTCACTGAGGGTGTCTGCTGCCACCCAGCTCATTCAGGTCTCCCTGGGCTCTGAGGCGGCCTCCCTCTTGGCTTTCCCAGCCTCTCTTGTTCTAAGCTCCGCTCAGGCCACTCACCATCCCTCAGCACAGCCACCAGGCTCGGGAAGCCGAGTGGCCAGGCGAGCCTTCCTGCTGTCTGCTGCTCCTGGCTGGCCCCAGCCAGCCTAGCCCCGCCCTGCTCCCAGACATGCCACTCCAGCCCTGTCCGCTGGGACTAATCATGGCTAGTTCAACAAAGGCTATGTTCCAACTCTCTGTAATGTGCTTTTAAAGGGCCAGTGTCCTACTTGGGCCTGCTGGGGTCTTAAAGGTACAGGTCCCTTTTTCTTATACAGGAAACAGGAAAGAAAGAAACAAAAAACAAAACTCCAAAATTCATGATCAGGTTAGAGGCCCTCAGCTTATGAGGAAGATTTTAGACACAATGAACAATAGTAAAAATTCAAAGTCCACGAAGGTCCCAAAGAGCTCAAAAACAAAACAAGGAAGCTAAACCTCAGGAATAAGAGCTGGGATAGCAGCCCTCTTCGGGCACTACGTGCTGGGCACAGCACTGGGTACTTTGTGGCCCCGTCTCATTTGTTCCTCACCACTCCACAGACAGGCATTACCATTGCCCCATCTTTCAGATGAGGAAGCTGAGGGTGCAAGGGCTCCCCAGCTCGCCAGGACTTCATGCAAGTCAGCTGCAAAGCTGGGCCACACCCTGTGAGGTCCATTCCAGCCAGAGTATTCCTCCCACCTGCTCCCTCCACGAGGCCCTGACTGCTCCATCCCACCTGGACCACAGGCCCCAACTGCTCCACATCCTCCAGTGTCTCTCCATGATGAAGAAAGAAGGGGGCGAGATGAGGAGTCTCACCTGTCACAGGTGCCCCACCACCAGGCTTTCAGTTTGAGCCTCAGAACCCTGTGGGATCGGGTCTATCTTTTCCTCCATCTTCCAGATGAGAAGACTGGAAATCATGACTTCTGACACAAAACACGAAAGGAGAGGAACACTAAGGGAAGGTGAAAGCAGAGAAAAACGGGGAGTCAGAGGGAGGATGGGGGGAAGAAAAGGCAGGTGCAGGGAACCAAGGCAGATGGGGGCAACAGTCCTTCCAAGCCCAGGACTCAGGCAAGCTGGCTGAGGCCCTTCCACTGTACACAGGAGTGGGGCTTCTCCTGGGGCAAGGGTGGGCAGGGCCTGCCTAGTTACCGGAATAGGAGTGGGACGGGGAGAGGAAGGGAAGAGAGACTTGACTGTCTGCGTCTCAGCACCTGGTCTACGGTACCCTCAGAGAAGCGTGGGCCATTCTGGCACCTGGAGTGGCTGGGCCCACAGTAGGTGCTGTGTGGCTATCTTCTTTTTTTGAGATGGAGTTTCACACTTGTTGCCCAGGCTGGAGTGCAACGGCACAATCTCAGCTCACTGCAACCTCTGCCTCCCAGGTTCAAGTGATTGTCCTGCCTCAGCCTCCCAAGTAGCTAGGATTACAGGCATGGGCCACCACACCTGGCTAATTTTGGATTTTTTTTAGTAGAGACGGGGTTTCCCCATGTTGATCAGGTTGGTTTCAAACTCCTGACCTCAGGTGATCCACCCACCTTGGCCTCCCAAAGTGCTGGGATTATAGGTGTGAGCCATCGTGCCCTGCCCAGTGTGGCTATCTTTGGTCAGAAAAGCCAAGGCCAGGAGGCATCTTCAGGTCCAACTCCACAGGGGCTGAGTCATTCAAGGATTTAGCACCCTCACTCTGTTTCTATGATGCCTGGAAGTCAAATAAGTTTCAGAATGTGTAGCCTGATGGTAAAGAAGATGAGCTCTGAAGCCAGGCTATGTTCAAACCTGGACTCTGCCACTTGTAACCTGTGTGGTCTTGGACAGGTTAAGTCACCTCCCTAGGCCTCTCTCAGTTTCCTTCTCAAAAATGGACATAATATTATTTACCTCATAGGATTGCTGAGAGGATACAGAACAAAGCCTGCTTTCAGGTGGGGTGAAGGAAGCTGCCCCAGGATAGCTGGAGGCACAAACAGGAAACCAGCCTCTTGGGTAGTGACCGTGGCCAAGTCATTTCTTTCTCTCAGCCTGTTTCTTTCTATAAAAGGACCCTCAGTGATTTCCAGGCAGGACCACCCCTCTGCCACCTTTCAGATGCCTGCTCCGTCCCATAAGGAGACAAGGACAGAAGGTGAGAAACACTGAGAAAGGCTGGGCTGTGGCCCAAATCCTTTGAGGCCTGAAAACAGCCTGCCTCGGCTACCCAGGCCCAGGCTAAGCAAGTCTGCTGGGTGGGTAGGAGGGGCAGAGCAGGAGGGAAGCGAGAGCCTAAAAAGCCACACAGGCTGTCAGGAGGGAGCATAAGGCTTTGCCTCTCCAGGTGGGGCCCCGCCTCCACACCTCTCTGGGTTTGTCTTCCACTCCTCATGTGTGGTCATGGCATGTGATCTGGCTGAGCTCACCTTACCTATGGGGAGTTCTGCATCAGACACAGGGCCACCCTACACGCCTGCTGCAGAAACAGCCTCCCCAAAAGCTACGGGCTTTGCCGCAAGCATCCCCAAGGCTAGACAAGGTTCAAGGCTTGCCTCATCCTATCTTTCTGGAGCCGAATGCATCCGGTGTGCATGTGGGGAGAGGAGGGGGTGTCGAGCATCAGAGGAAACAGGTGGGTGGGAGGCAGGAGGAATGCCTTGGAGCCCTGGCAGAACATCTGGCCACTATTCTTGAGAGGTAGTAGGAGACCTGGGTGCCTTAACCTCCACCCTTACTACCTCACCCCCAGGATTAGTCAGTAAGAAGAGGCCCGATTTGAGGGGTTTTGCAGGCCCAGGCTGCAATTCTGGTCGTGTCATTTAGCAACCGTGGAACCCTGGACAAGTCCTTTTACTTTCCTGAGTCTCAGTTTCCTCATGTATAAAATGAGGTAATACACTATCCCCTGCAGATAACAGATGTAAAAACACTGGTTAACCAGGAAAAGCATTTAACAAAGCAACTGACAACCCCAAACTCAAATATCTGAGTGCCATTCATTCAACAGACACTGAAACCCACCAGGGGTCCAGCAGACATTAGGTTATCTCCAGCTCTGTGTGCCAACCCTGCACCCTCAAGCCGATGCATTCTGAACCCTCACCAGAGCCAGCAGAAAGTCCTGGGGTAGGGTTGTTGGGGGTGAGGGTTAGAGCTCCTGGCCACCAAAATATTGTGTAAAAAATCTCAAACTTTTCCAGAAGCCAGACACATAAAGGAGCCTTCCAGAGAAATACCCTTGGTGTAAAGGAAGTCTAGTTCTGTTCTGGGAAAGACACTTGAGGTAAGCCAGGCTCCAGGATACTCTTATTTAGGGGCCGTGGACCCAGAGAGACTGGGGTAAGGAAAGGGGCTGATGGGGGGAACACAGGGTCAACAGACTCAGTGTTGAGTCCAAAAACGTGACAGGGCACAGTCAGCAAGCCTTCCAGAGAGTGGGTGGAGAGGGCTCAGAGAGCTGGGAAAGATCACTGTGGGGGGCCTATGGGCGCTCCTGAATCAGAATCTCCAGGCTGAGATCCACTGGGTCAGCTGCTGCTGGTAAACCTACGCTGTGGACAGAGAACATTCAGGCCCCTCCCCGGCCCTCCCCTCCTCAACATCCTGGGCCAGCTAGGTCCTCATGCACTTCTCTGCTCACTGCTGTCCCCGCCACCTTCTCACCTCCTTTTCCTACTCAACACACCTGTCTGTTCCGACCCCACTGGGTCTCCTTGAGGACACCAAAGGCCTTCATGTTGCCAAAGTCAACCAGTTTCTGTGCCTTACTAGCCCCTGAACCCAGGCCACCCTGCTCCAGCTTTCCTCTGTTCTCACAGGCTGCTAGCACCTCACCTCCTTTCCTCCGGGTGCTGGAGCTCCTCAGGGCTGTTTCGGAGACACTCTTACTTAGCACAACACTTTCCTTTGGTGATTGTATCCACTCCCATAGCTCTAAATACCTCCAGCATGCTCATGACTCCTAAGTGTATCCCCAGCCCTTCCCTCCTCTGAGCTCCAGACCCACGTGTCTCCATGCTTGCCTGACAGCGCCTCCGGGACACCTCTCAGAGCTTCATGTCTGAAATGTCCAGCATGGAGCCTCAGTAGCAAAGCCAGGAGCCCTTCCTTCCCCTGGCCTTTGGAATCCAATCCAACACAAATCCTGCTGCTACCCCCTCTGAAATCCCTCATACTTGTTTACTCCTCTCCATCTTCCCCAGGCAGCCTGCTGTCCAGGCAGCCTCCCCAACCACTGGGCTTCCCCTTGCCCCTACCGGGGGAGTCAGAGGGACCCTTCAGAAATTCGAATCAGATTACTGAACTCCTCACCTTAAAAGCCTTCAATTACTCCCCACTGCACTGAATAAATCGGAACTGCTCCCCAGGTGAAAGATGTTGGCAGTCGTGACCTACCTACTCTCTGACCTCATCCAGCAACACCCAACGCCCCCCGCCCCCACCACACACACCAAAGTCTCTGTTTCCTGCTCAAGGACTTTGTACTTGCTGCTCCCTAGGCTAGTTCTTGCTCCAGCACACTCTAACAGCAAACTGGCAGGCTTCCGGCATCTTCTGCAACACAATCCTTCCCTGACTGCTCCATCTACAACAGGTCCTGCCCTGCCCCCATTACTCCCTAGTGGAACACTTGGCTTGTTTCCTTCATAGCATCTTGCTCATGCAGCTAGCAAATATTTAAGTGCAAACTATGTGCCAAGCACTATTTAGGCACTGGGAAGACAGGTGCTGAACAAAGCAGACAGAAATTCCCTGACTCACGTTTCAGTAGGGAAACTTCACTCGATCGGGAATCACTTTGTTTCTCCGCTTATTTCTTATCTGCCTCTCCCGTCACAAGGTAAGCTGTGTGTGGCCAAGCTCTACGTGTTGTATTTCTGTGTCTTAAGAGAGGGTCTGACACGGTGTAAGAGCTCAGTAAGTCCTGATGAAATCAAGATGCAAAAACAAAGACCAGGGCAGCCAAAGAACCAAACCCCAAACCCTGAGAGACACAAGAAATCAAGAGCCAGGTCTTGAATGCCTCCCATGGTGTCTCTCCCTAGCCCTGGGGGCCTCAGGTGAGAAGGAAAGCTTCTGTGACAGCCCAGCCTTCTGGGGTCAGACACGGGCATATGGGGCAGTTTCGTTTAACTGCTGGGGAACACGTGGATGACTGCAGGCCTGAGAAGTGAGGGCGGCTTCTTGAAGAGGCTAGATCTGAACAAGGCCAACCCACACCTCCCTCCCAGATCTAGGGAGGAGGAAAACGAATTTGTGTTTTAGGGCTCTGATGTCTGATGTTCTTTGCTCTAGCAGGAAAGAAGAAAAAAAAACACCTTTACTTTTTATTAGTGTCTGGATCAATAAAAGTTTTAGAAGTAAAGCTTCTCTCCTGCAATACTAATTGCGAGAGAGAGAGAGACAGACGCGGATTATTAAATCTGTCTTGGAGAGGCAGGGCTGGGAGAGCGTGAGGGCACAGGGGCACTGGCAGTTTCCCCCTCACCTGTGCTGGGAGCCTCTGGCTAAAGGCCCTCATTAGCCCCGAAGCCTAGGGTCAAGGCCCGTTCCTCACAGCTCACCCACCGAATGCTGGTTCCCTGAGCCTAGGTCAGCAGCCAGGCCACTGGATGCCCACATTCCAGGTGCCCCACAACCTTGCCTGCTTGGCCTTCTCTGAGCTGCACCCTAAAGCTTCCCCCCAGCCCACCTCCCCACCTCCACGCTGGAAGCTCCAGGAGGGCAGGGCTTGCTTCCCTGGAGGAGGAACCAGTTTAGCAACCCCAGCCCCCACCTTCACTCTTCCTCCCAAGTCCGAGGGAGTCCCCCATTCAGTCCCCCAAGCCTTGCACTTTCACAGCACACCAACAAGCCCTGCCCACTGAGGACTCAGTCCTGGGACCAGGCCTCATTGGAGAAACAGCTCCTCACCCTCCAGCCCCACCAAAGCCTGTCTGACCCCATACCTGGCTGGAGACCCACCCACTGGGGAGGAAGTATCCTTGTGGTGTCTGTCCTCCCTCCCACAGAACTTCAAACAGACCTTTGTGGTGGGAGAGCAGGCCTCTCTGCTGACCTGGTTCTGGGCACTTGCAACCCCCGAGGCTCTGGAGCCAGATCTGGCTTCCGAAGATGGCCAGGTCTCCAGTGAGCAGCCCCTCCGGCCCGGCCCAGGATCTTGCCGAAGTTGTCACTAAGAAGTCCAAGGCCACAGAGGCCCATTCCCAAGGGTGGAGCTCACCCAGGCACCTCTTCTGGACAGATTAGGGGGCCTCTCGGCCGGGCTGGCATCTAAGAGGTGAGCCTAGGAGGGCTTCCCCTTCCTGAAAGGCACGTGCTGAATCTGTGTCTTCCAAGCTGAAATTTCAAAAATGACTTAAACACAGTGATGACAACATCTAAAGGTTTCCGTGTCCTTCAGGAAACAAGTGGAAAATTACAGTCTTCCATACAGGTAACCACATGGCACAACCTCCAGGTCCAAGACGACGAGAAACACTCCTGAAAGCAAACTATTGCTTCCAGCCATGGCAAGTCTCCCTCCAAGGGCCTCTGGGCAGGGTGCAGGCCAGAGCACAGAGCTCTGGGTCAGGAAAGAGGGAGGAGCCGTCCCTACAGGCTCCTCCCCTGATATACTGACTCCGCCCAAGGTCATATCCTGCCTCAAGCCTCGCCTCTGGGCCTTTGTATTTGCCATTCCGTGGGCAAGGCTGGTTCCTCCTCATTCCGGTCTCAGACTCAAAGTCCCGTCCCAGCAAGAGGCCTTCCCTCAACTCTCTAGCTAAAGGGGCAACTCCCACCTCCCAAGTTATCACCCTGCTTCGTTTTCTCCACAGAACTACCCTGAAGTCATCCTGTTTGTTTCTGTCTTTTACCCACCATGAAAATGTCCGGTCCACGAGAACAGGGACCTACCTGCACGCCCCGGTAAGCCCAGCACATCTCGAACCAGAGCCTGGCACAAAGTAGGCACTCGACAGATGTACTGAATGAATGAATGCATTTTTCAAGCTGGTCTGAGCCAGGTCAGCCAGAGCAGTGGAAGGCAGGAGCGGGGGAACCAAACGATTTGGGGGCGCGCCAAGGTAACCTCCCCTGAGCGCTGCTCCCAGAGCATTCCGGACTAACGTCGGGCTGCGCCACGCCCCAAACCCTCTCCAGCCCGGAAGCGGCCAGCCCCAGCCCCAGCCCCAGTCCTCCGGGCCCGCCCACCCACCCCACAGCAGCAGGCCCAGCCCTTCCCAGGCCCGGCAGCGGGTGACATTCCGCGGCCAGCTGCCTCCAGCTGCAGCCACTTCCCGCTAGCGACCCGCCGCTGCGCTTCGGTACGCCGGGCGGGCGGGACGCGCAGGCCCTGGAGCGGGGGTTCGGGGGTCTCTGCCTTGCAACCCCTTCCCCACCTTCGTGCGAGTCTGGGTCCCCACCGGCCCCGCCAGCCCCTCACTCGCCCGCGGCCCGGCTCTCGCGGCGCATTCTAGTTCGGCCCGCTGGCCCCACCCCGGGTTCGTCGGGCTTAGACCAGCGCAGCCCACAGACCTAACCAAGGCAAACGCTCTCCCTTCCCCACATTTCCATTCAAACATTTTAACAAGTGAACACAACTGAGGTCCAGACAAGGCCAGGGGTTTGCCTACCATGATCCCCTAACCCGACTCCCCACCCCGACTTGGGTCTAGACAGCCTAAGCTGAGAAGGGCACTGGGTTCCCAGGCAGCAGTGCCGGGTTTTCTCTTCTGGAAAGCACCCGGCTAGTCCGGCAGGACAGAAGGCAAAGGTCGGGTGCAGGGAAGGAGGAGACAGGCTGCCCCGGTTCCTGATTGCACCCAGAAGCCTGGGGGCAGACAAACCCCTGCCCCACCTGCTGGCCTGGAGATTCATCCTTGGGTCATTTAAACATGGAACAAAAACCCCTAGGGGAAAGGCACACCCAGCCAACCAGGTATTTTTGCCTGGGGTCACCCTTTTTCCCATCCCACTAGAGAAGCCACCGCAATGGTATCCACTTACTGAGTCTCTACCACATGCAGGGTATCATACCATCACACCTCCTTCCCTTACAGCCACCAGCTAGAGGTGCTAATCCAGCTGAGGCCAGGAACCCGAGGCTGCACAGCCTCCTGATGTAAATATGAACAGAAGCCAGTGGGAGAACAAGAGCCACCCGCTGGAGTCTCACCTAGGTCCTGCCCAGCTCCTCCCATCCTCCACCCTAAGGCATCACAGACCCCAGGTCAGTCCTTGGCAGTTGCAGCCTGCTCCAGTGTTTCAGCAAATAACTACTGAGCTCCTACTAAGCTGCAGGCTGTGTCAGGCACCTACTGTGTACAGGCAGGCAGGATACTGTCTGGGGTTATTGCAGGACTGGTGAAGAGGTTTTACTGTGCCCCCAGCAGCAGTCCCCAACCTGGAAAGTCCCTGACTCATTCCATCCCCTGCTGGGCCCTAGGCTCCAGGCTCAGCTCTGCCGTGCACACAGGTCAGGCGATCCAACACCACCCCGTCTGCCCACATTTGCATCAGTCCACACCTCCAAAGCCCAAAGAGCTACCCAGCTCCCCCTACTGCCTAAAAGTCTCCCAGCCAGAAGAGCACTTAGTGTCCCCTTCCTTCTGAGAAGTTTTTTCCTCAGAGTTGTCATCTGTTTATCCAATGTCTTAATAAAATTTCCTAGCAGGGGAAAGGTGAAGATAGAGTCTCAGAGAGGTCCTGGGGCCAGAGAAGCCTCCTTTGGCTCCAAAGCAGCCAAACCAACAAGGAAGGCGAAAGCAGAGTGCATCCTCTGAGCACCACCTCCCTCCTGGGTGCAGGCTCCAAGCCAGGTCTGCTCCCACTGATTTCATGATCATGGCAACAAACAGGCAAGGCAGATACTGCGACCACTTTATAGATGAAATCAAGTCTGGAATAGCCAAGTCATTTGCTCAAGTTGACCCCACTACATCTGAAAGCGTGCCTCACCCCCAGACAACTGTTTTTGCACCTTTTACTAGTCCCCTCTTGTTTCCCCCCTCAATCTGAATACTCCTTCCTCCTGGAAGCCTTCCTAGATTTCCCTCAGGCAAGAAGCATCCCCTGTTGAGTCATCCACACTGTTATAATATCTTGTTATAAGAAAACAGGGCCCCATAACAGGGCCTTTTACTCTGCAGGACAGCTCTCATAGGAAGGAGTCAGGTGCTAACAAGAAATGAGCCTGCATCTGAAGGTCAGAATATGTCCATCTCCAGTGGGTCTCCTACCCTCACCAGCTGTCTGCCGTTGCTTCCTCCGGTGCCCTCCTTCCTAGCCCCTGCTCAGAGGTCTGTATAACCGCTTGCAGGCTCCTTTCAGCAACATCTTTAGTAACACATAAAAGTACAGAGTACACAGTGACCATTCCTGGCCACGTGTAGCTGGGGGAATTTCAGAGGCTGCCCTGATCCAGTCACTCCTGGTTTCAGCATCTCCTGTGGCCACAGAACAAGCCCAGAGCCTTGGGCCTCGCCCATCAATAGGTCCTACCTGTCCCTGCACACTCCTCTCACCTTTATACCTGGAGCTTATCACAGGGAACAGTCACAAAGCCCGCCTCCTTTTTTACTCTTCCCAGTGCATGCCCCGCCTTTCTCACAGTCACACACTTGCTTCCATGAGGCTACCCTCCTGCCCCCATTTCTAATTTTCATTCACCTTTCAAGGCCCAGCTCAACTGCCCTCACCTGAGGGAAGCCTTCCCCGTGGCCCCGGGCACAGGAAAGTGCACAATCTCTCCCTCTCTCTGCCTGAATTCCTGGTCTGACTCCCTTCTCCTGGCTACTGCTGCCTGCCCTGCCAGGCCTTCCTTGGGGTCTGTTCATCTCTGGTTCTCAGGGCCTAAGGGACTCTATACATGAGTGATGGAGAAACACACACTGCAGGCCGTCTTCTCCCCAGAGCTCAGGATGCTCCTGTCTTATCTTCTTTCAGATCTGAAGATGTCCTCAGCAACTGGGCTAGGCTCTCTGGGGGAGTCTGAAACCCTCCCACCTCAAAAAGCTTCCCATTTCTTTGAGTGACAAGAGAGTCTGGGCCACGACTGTCAAGGAATACCTCCAGGCAATGCCTGTACCTCCCGTGGGGAGAGATGTAGCATCCTGGGAGAGGAGACATCTCTTCTTCCTAGAGACTGAGCAGATGACAGAGGCTCTTTCTGAAGGAGGGTGCTGCTAAAACCCACCAACTGCCTCAGGATCCGTCTGTAGGACAGAAACAGGTAGAGAGAGGGATGCCCTGTAGCAAAGTCAGCCCAGGGCCTGGCTGTTCATGAATAAGGGCTTCTGAAGAGACCACAGTTGTACCACAAGGTACAAGAGACCACAAGGGCTTCTGAAGAGACCAGTTGTACTTAGCTGAAGGTGAGAAAACAAACTTGGTATTAGATTGAGGGCCAACTCAGGAAGTAGTTTCAGTGCACCAGCTATTAATTTATGTGAGTACATCTATACTTGTGTGGCTTTATCATCACCAACAAACAGCAAATGTGTCCTGGCACCTGCTATGTGCCAGGCCCAGCGCTAGGTATTTTACAGACATTATCTCCTTTAATTCTCCAAAGAGCCATAAGCTGTGGGTATCCATGCTACATTTTACTAAAAATGAAGCAGAAGCACAGAAAGGTTGGAACAGTTGCCCAAGCTCACATCACTAGTTACTGGTGGGAGCTGGGATTCTAGGACCCTCAACAATCTGGCCCCAGCCTGTCCCTCGGGTCTGAGCTGCCAGTGTTCAACACTTCAGAGCCTCTGCTCGCTGTTCCTGCCCCTCAAGCTCCCCACTCACCTAGTTTTGAGCTGTGTGGGTGGTTAATGTACGTCGTCAGCCCACAGCCTCCCCACTCCCTTCCTCCTCACCACCTATTCAGTTCCCCCAGCTCAGACCCCCTTCTCCCTCCAGACCAGCCAGCCAGACTCCCACCCATCTGGCTACCTCTGCCCCACTACCAGCCTGGTCGCATCACCTCCGCCTGCCAGGCCCCCAACCAGTGTCTTATGGTGATGACTTTGGCTGGCAGAGAATCCTGGAACCTTTTCTCCACAGTGATGTTGACACATGTTCACTCGAAAAATGGAATGTTTCCATCAAAACATTTGGTGGGAGTAAATTCGCACCCATGCGACACCTCTAAAAAATACGGAGTAAATTTACTCGAACAAGCAGTGAGACATGGTCAGCATTTTTCTTTCTTGGTTGTCACAGTGCCAAGTACTAGGCAACACCCAGCAGTGTTCCAGGGGCTGAATGCTACCAAGAGGCAACGGAAAGAGGACAGTTACAGTTTATGAGCCTGTGACTGCTGGTTCTACTGTGTAAGACGCTGGGATCAACCTGGGCAGTCCCCTCAGCCCTGGCCCCCAGAGAGTCCAGTGCCACTAGCTGGGCTCCCACCAGAGCCATTTCTGTGTCTGTGGCTAGGTCACTTGCTGCTTAGTCCCCAAGTCCTGTCCCCACTCCACCAGAGTAGGGCCCAGCCATCACCACACCATGTCTACACGAGGTCCGAGGCCTAAGTTCACACACATGCTTCCTGAAAGGTCAGGGAACTCAAACCTCCCTAAACACTCCCCAACCCTGAGATCAGCAATAATATCGTGGGGTAGTGCAGGGAGATCCTGCTCTACACCCAGACCCCAAAAGAAGAGATCTAATGCCAGGTACTGTAACCCGGGCGCCTTGAGGTCAGCGATTGTGGGTAGGTCCCAACCAGCCCCAGCCCCAGCCCCACTGGGCAATCTGAGATTACCGTGAGGCCAGAGCGGTCCATTCTTGGGGCAAGCCCAGCCCTCTGCAGCAAGAAGCTGGAGGAGACAAGGAAAGGCCCATTGGCCACCACCCTGTTCCCACTTCCCCATGTAACCAGACAGCAATTCTATAACAAGACAGCATTTATAACCACTATGCCTCACCCCCTTAGATACTCCCTACTTCAAGGAGGGCAGAGGGGCAGCCTCTGCTTTGGTTTCCTCCCAATGTTTCTCTAGACTCCATTCTGTACAGCCATCTGGCACAGTGCTGCCATGTGTGATATTAACCTCCTCGCCATGACATGTGACAGAGGGAGAGAGATCACTGTTCCCATTTTACAGATGTGAAAACAGGTACACCAGGGTTAAACAACCAGTCCAAGGCCACCCAGCTGGGAAGACAGTGACACCAGGAACCAAAGAGGTGAACAAGACACCCGGTCTGTCCTCAGGAAACTGGCAGTTTAGTAGAGAGGGGAAGGTACACAAATATTAAGACCAAACAAAAAAATATATATAACAGGCTGTGGGCCCAGAAGACGTGGTGAAAAGTGTCCAGGGCAGGGCCTGGCCCAACAGTGGACCTAGAGAGACTGCAAGAGCATTTCCAGTTTGGGAGCAGGGAATCAGGAAAGGTATCTGGAGAGAAGGATGTCCAAGCATATCCTTCTTCAGAGATCTGTGTCCCCACCAACTTCTGTGCCTGGCACACGGTGTACACTTCTCATTGCCAGGAGGGTTAACCCTGGGCAGGCTGCTGGCATGTACGCTGCAACCCATCTATAACAGGACAGCCCAGCCCTGTGAGGTATGTCAAATTATGCCTCCTTCACAGGTGGGATCAGAGGAGCAAGGCAGTCAGGTTCTTTGCTCCCAGTCACACAGCTAGAAGGTGCCAGCTGTGTCTGACTCTAAGGTCTGCTTCTCCCACAAGCACTTCATTTCTCTAAGCCTTAGTTTCCTCATCTGCAGAAACTCTGCTGTAGATGCAGCTTCCCTACAGATGGGTGTTGGACATTAAATGTCGAATACCTGAAGCCTAAGTCCCTGGAGGTGCTGACCACACAGTTACGGAGCCTGGAACTACACTGGCCCAGGGACCCTGCTCCTGCAGCCTGTTGGGCGAAAAAGGAGAGGGTGATAGGTTCCATTCACTGGCTCTTCTCCTGAGCCAAGCTTGCCAAGGAATGGCTACCAATATGGAGCTATAATTGGTAAGCCTGGCAGTGCAGGGCCCAGCAACAGACCCGGTGGGTGATGCTGTTGCAGGAAAACAGCTGAGCACAGCAAATATAGCTGTTGACCCAATTCAGTTCCGTTCTGTCTTCGACAAAATAATTGAGTTTAAATGAATAGGTTTCCTATGTCCCCTCCGGCCTTGGGAAGGGTGGAAAGGGAGAGGAGGGAGATAGGAACAGTTCTTCAGGCTTACTGTTGCTTATTTTTGAGTCATTAGGCCTGTGAAAAGTTTCTTTCTTTCCTTGGCGGCCAGTGGGGTTTGGACATGGCTGGGAGGCAGTGAGGTGGAGTCCTGAGGTTCAAGTCCTGACCTTACCAACAGCTTTGTGGAGTGGCCCAGCCGGTCCCCTCTGGGCCCCAGGCTCCTTATCTGTAGAAGGGGAACACTACAACCCCACACACACCCACACACCTCCCAAGGTTGCTGGGAGGAGCCTTCCAGGGAGAAAAGGAGTCTGAGGTGAACTGAAGAAACCAATTATTTGCCCTATAGGAATATAGGCCCACTGAAGCCACATCTGTTTTAAAATAGAAGCCAGAAATCTAGATTTTCAGGGGAATGTTTAAGGTAAATGTTTTAGTGTTGGTAACTGATTTTAAACAAACAAACAAAATAAAAACTTTCCACCCCATCGGGCCAAATGAGACCTGTTCTGTGGGCTACATCTGGCCACCAGCCATCCATATACTCTCTCTGATTTAATGACAACATATGTAAAGCAATTAATGACGTGCTAGAGTCCTCCCACCTGTTTACTTATTTCTTTCATGGAGAGGCCAGGCCTAGCCAGCTTGATAGCAGAGGTGAGGTGCACCCTCCTCCTCAAGGCTGGACTCCTTCAAGACTTCAGAGGAGAACACAGAGGGACTGCTGCCCCCCATCCCTTACTGCAGGAAGGCAGGTGGGTATGCTGGGGCTGGTTTTGTCATAAAGTTAAGGGGACCTGGGCTCACCTCCTGCCCAGCCCCAAATTCTCTCCTAGGGTCTCAGCTTCCTCTTCGGCAAAATGCGGGCTTCTGAGAGGACCAAATAAGAAAGAGAAGGCTTAGAGATAAAGGGTGAGAACACATGTCAAGTGTCCCCAGAGAAGTAGTGCCAGCTGGTGGAAAGAGCCTGTGAGCTGGCATTTCCCCCTTGGCTCTTGGCTGTGTGAGCCCAGGGAGGTTACCTAACCTCTCTGTACTTCAGTTTCATCCTCTGTACACAGGAGATAAGAGTCTTTGGGACACAGAGGTGTTGTGAAGATTAAATGAGCTGATGACTGTCAAGTACCTGGGAGGAAGCCTGGCACAGAGCAAAGGACTAAAAAATGACAGGCATTATTACTATTGTTGTTGTTATCTTTAGTGAAAAGCATGCCAGAGAATTATGATTGGGTGATTACAATAATGTAACTCAACCAGGCAAACTTGTTGTTAACAGATGAGGCCACCTGTAATTAGCACAATTATTACATATGCAAATGATGCTGCTTAAATACTGGAGAAGGGTGTTCTTTGAAGTGTGTTTAAATAACCCTTTCCCCTGGCTGTCCCCCCCTCACCAAATCTCATTTACACTATTAATAACATTAGCAAACATTTTCTTCATAAAGCAAGATAGAATTCCACACTAGTGCACGTTGAAATCAAGGAGCCCCTGCCCAGCCCACCTGGAGTTATTCTAGAGCTCCTGGGCCAGCTGCAGGCCTCCCCACCCTCACTGGCTCCTCTTAAGTTGGGCACTAATGCCCCTCTCTGATACAAGGAGCTCTGGAGGGTTGGGTATGTGTTCTTGGCATGGAGCAGGCCCTGTATCTGAGAACAGGATCTCAGTAGCATTAATATGACCCGTGAGTTCCCTATTGGCAGGCATATCACAATGCCTACCTTACATCTGAGAAAACCCAGTCTTTGAGTTAAGGAACAGGCCCAAATTCACACAACTAGCAAAAGCTGCAGTGGAACAGGACTCAAACTTGGATCAGACTCCGCCCTCTGGGGTCTGCTGTTCTCACTATGGCCTGAAACTGGAGTTCCCACAGACCTCTCTAACTGATGAGCCCACAGAGTGTTACTCCAAAACTGATCACAGGATGCCTCTTAGAACCAGGGGCATCAACAGACTGACCTGGGTTTTGAGTTGAAGAAACTGAGATTCAGAGAAGTACCATAAGTTGCCCAAGGTCCCACAGGAAGAAAGGAGAACAAGGGCCTAGAACCCAGGGCCTCATGCCATTTCATAAGCACCAGACGACAGGTGCTTATGAAATTGTTTGCTGAACTGGACTGTTTTCTTATTAAAAAAAAGACAACACTGAGCAGCTGGGACAGCGAAGGCATGCCAAAGATGATGGGTGGGTGGCTCAGGGACAAGGGAGAAGGCAGACAGCCCTGTGTGGGAGAAGGAGATGGAGGTGGGAGAGACTGGCTACCCTCAGCTTGGGAAGGCTCTCTTCAAAGTATTTCCCTGCTGGATGCCTGCCCAAGAGAGAGGCAAGCAGCTGATTCTCGGCTTTGAGGGAAAAGGAAATACACAAGTGTTAACAGATACATTAGCTCCTCACCTGCCCCTGCAGTGGGGGCCCCCAACATTCCTTTTCTCACCATTTCTTTGGGCCCAGAAATTGAGGCTCAGAGAGATGAGGTCATGGAGTGGTGGAGAGGAGGGCCCAGTCTCTTGCTCCGCCAAACAGGCTCTCCTGTTGGGCCCTCCCATCACACCTCCTCACTCCCTTGATCCCTGGCTTTTTGAATCCTAAGGGAGCCTTGGCAATTATGGTGAAGACAGTTGCCCTCACCCTTGCCACAACCCACTGCCATGCTAAGGCACGCTGGCGCCTCTACGTGTAGGCACTCTGCTAAGCCTCCCTCTTAAAATATATGTTAATCCTCACACGTATCCTAGGAAATGGTTACACTTTTTGTCCCCATTTGACAGAGAGGGAAACTAAAACTCATGACAGAGCAAGTCACCTGCTAGAGGCCACAACGCTGGGAAGCAGGTTCACTGCAGGCAGTGCAGCTCAGGAGCCTGAACTGTTACATCAGTGTCTCTGCTCCGAGGTGGGGCCTGAGGGATCCCCAGATGGGGAATGGAGGTGAGGGGGTAACGAGTGTCCAGGCCAAGAGCAGGACACAAGGTATCACCCCTCAGAGCGCTTTATCCTGCTGGCACTCATTCAACTGTCCCCCTGCCTCCAGGCAAAGCTATACATAAGCCTGCAGTAAGTCCGGGAAAATATTTTTGAGAGACCACCCCACATCCCTACTCCTCTCCACCCTCCCATCCCCAGCCCACCAGCATTCCAGGGTGGGGAACTCAGCTCCTAGCAGTTGGCTGAGCTCAGCTGGCCTTGGCACCAGTTCCTGAAATACAATATGAGGGAGTAGGGAGGGGAAAGAGACCCTTCCCCTTGAAGATAAAGGGGAATACAAGGCTGAGCCCTCAGTCGCCAGCTTCTTCCTCCCCGTCCCAGACACCTTCTGTAGAAAAAACCCAACTCAGTTTCTCCTCTCTCCTTTTATACTTTCACAAAGCAGAATACTTCCAACACCAGATGTGGTGGGGGTGGGAGGGGTGGTCCCCACACACCAAGCAGGCGATCAGTTGGGCAGCAGACACCAGCCCAGATGTCTTCTAATTTTGTTCCATTCTGACATTATCTACCTGGAGATAGCATCAGATCCACAGGTTGAGGGCTCAGTCCCCAAGACTATCCCCTCATCCCTCAGATGCCAATTGCAAGCCCCGCGTTGGTTTACCAGTGCTTCCCACCGACTGGCTATCAACTGGGTTTCTCATAATGCCCTCTTTGGGTTTGATTAATTTGCTGCAACAGCTCACAGAACTCAGGGAAATATTTACTTCTGTTTGCCAGTTTATTATAAACGGATACAGATGAAAAGATGCACAGGGAGAGGTATGTGGGCAGGGGTGTGGAGCTTCCATGCCCTCCCTAGGCACCCTCCAGGAACCTCCGAGCATTCAGCTATCTGAAAGCTACCCAAGCTTTGTCCTTTTGGGTTTTTATAAAAGCTTCATTTCATGGGCATGATTGATTAAAGCACTAGCCATTAGCGACTAACTTAACCTTCAGCCTGTCTCCCTGCCCCAGGGGCTATGGGGTGGGCTGAAAGTTCTAACCCTCTAATCCTGCCTTGGTCTTTTCTGTGACCCCTTTCTGAAGCCACCTAGGGGCTGCCAGCCATCAGTCAACTCATTAGCAAATAAGTAGACATCACTTTAGAGAATCTAAGGATTTCAGGAGTTGTGTGCCAAGAAACCAAATACTGTATATATTTCCCAATGTCACGCCCTTCCATACCTACCCTTACACACAGCCAAGGACTTGCTTCTAAAATCGCTGATCTATCTAGGTCCCATCTCTTCTTAAAATCCTTCCCAGCTACTTTCAGGATCAAGTCCACACCCTGCTGCCTTCCTGCTACCTTCCCCTCTATTCCTTGCACTCTCCAGGCCCAACACATAGCCGCCCCGTGCCCAGTGATACCCAACTACCTGGCGTGCCCACAAGCCCTTTCCCTCCCTCAAGGCAACCTTCACCTTCACCCTGTGGCCCGACCACCAACTCAGTGGAGGCTTCCTTGAGCCCTGGTGGGGTCCTCACTCCCTTCTCTGTTCACGCACAGACCCTCTAAGGTGAGGTCTGTTGACCCAACTGCATTCTCAGCCAGCAGGAGCCCTTGAGGGCAGAGATTGGTGTGAGTGTCCCCTGCCCCCTGCCCACAGCAGAGCGTACACAGAGGAGGCACACAGGAAACAATGGCTGGAATTTGCTGCACTGGGTACCCCAGGGTCAAAGAGGCCAAATCTAAGGGTGACCCTGGGCAGTGGAATCTCTTGGAGATAGACCTGAGCATAAGCCCCCGAGCCAGGTCAGACCAGGGCCCGCCAACTGGCTCTCCTAACCTGGCTCGTTAGGGGAATATGGACACTGCCAGGCCCAATCTTTCCATGGACGCCTGACAATGGCTGTGTCGAGAATCACAGGAGATGAAGTCATCGCTCCCAGAAATAGGCTGATTAAGAAGACGTGACGACAACGCAAACAGCAAGGCTGGACACACACACACATACAGACGCGCACACACACACTCACTCACCATGTGTTTCTCCACCCTGGGAAGCCGGGCCAGGCCTGAGCTCCTCTGGGAAACAGAAATCATGCCAGGAACCAGAGCCAGCACAAGAAGCCTGGAGGCAGCTGGTCTTTGGGAGTGGCTGGTGCCGGGGGTGCTCTCCTCAGAGACTGTCTTGCAAGGGTTCCCCGTCCTGCCCCTCACTGAAGTCCCCGACCTGCCCCTGGCCCTCTCAGACCCTCATGGTTCATCCCCTCCTTGGCCTCAACCCTCAACCCCAAAGGTAAAATCCTACCCACCTTTTTGGGCCCCCTCCCATTCCTGTCCATCCTAGATTCTGGGGAGGTGGGAGCGTCTACTGGCTGAGACAGGGCTAAGAGGCCAGACACTGGGCTAAAATCCTGGTTCTGTCCCACTGCAGCTGTATGACTTTGGGCTAGTCAATTCACCTCTTCTTTGAGCCTAGTTTCCCCATCTGTAAAATGTAGACAGCAATGTGTCCACATTATGGGGTACAATTAAATGTTTGTTTGTTCATTCACCAACTTTCTGTCAGGCCCGATTCTAGGTGCCAGAGACACATCAGGGTACAAGACATAAATGGTCTACTCACATGTGGCGTTCAGTCTAGTGTGGGAAAAGTACACGATGTATGTAATAACATCAGTTGAACTCAAGAGCTGGGGACAAATGCAGAGCCAGGTCCAGGCTAGAGGATGGGAGGGGGCTGTGTTTGGGTGGTTGGATTCACACTTGAATGAAGCGGGGGAGCAAGCCACACAGGTATCTGAACAAAGAATGTTCCAGGAAGAGAGGAAGAGGGAACAAGGACAAAGATGTATGCTGGAGCACTCGTGGGGCAGGGAACGGGGATGGGTGGGGGAAGTGCAATGGGAAAGGTAGTCAGGTGCTGCCCATTTAGGGTCCACAGGAAGGAACCTGAGTCATAACAAGTGAGTCCTGGGCAGAGAACGGACTGAAAGGGGAGCAAGGGTGGATATGGAGAGACAAGTCTAGGGCTCGGTGCAGGGTCCAGTGGGGAGCCGTGATGGCAGGACACACAGCACACAATGAGGGTGTGTCACCTCAAGCGCCAGCATGAGGGAATCCTCAGTAAACAATCCGCCATGTTGTCCCTGTCACTATCCTCATTACCATCAACATCCTCATCATCCCCAACATGGGCCTGGGCTCTGCTGCTCCCAAGGCAGAAAGACTGTCAGGCAGACCCTCAGAGAAGCCCTGGGAGGTGGGCAGCGCTCTCTGCCCCGTTTGACTACTGATGAAGTACCTTGATCAAGATCCCCCAGCAGCAATGGGCAGGCCAAGGTGCCTTAAGCCAGTGCTCCACCTCGAGTGGGCTCCCCAGCCTAAGCAGACAAATCTTCACCATGCGCCCTCCTCTCCACCCTACCCCCTGGGCCCAATCCTCAACCAGCTGTGTCTTCATCCACACAGGGCCTCTATGGGGAAAACACTGTACTCTAAATGAAACAACAGCTCCAAGTGTCTGCATTGCACAGATGTCAGTTCTTTCCCATCCAGTTCCTTGCTTGCTGAGCAGGAGGTGCTGCAAGCCCCATCAGGTGAAACCAGGGTAGGGAGAGTTCCTCCCAATCTTAGCGTACAACCCACTTCCTCCAGGGCTCCCCTGAGCCTAGATCACACGCCTCCCTGGACCTGGCTCCTGGCTGTCCCCTGTTCTGAGCAGCAGGGAGAACCCGAGGTAGAGACAGTCTCATCAGGGGTGGCAGGCACCTCTCCCACCTGACTGGGAGCTCCTCCAGGGAGCCAGGGACTGCAGCTGATTCCTGTCTCTGTCCCCAGGGCCAGGCACAGGTGAGCAAAAACAGAAATAACTCAATCCCGAGGATCCCTTAGGGGAGCCCTGTGTGCTCTCGAAGCCCTCAGCCAGCCAGCCTGCTTGTTGCCTCCCTCTCTGCTGGCTGAGGCAGCCCATGGCCTGGGTCTGTGTGGCACTGCTGGGAAAAGACCATGCCCTCTTCCTTCCACAGCCGCAGACTCAGTCCATGGAGGGCCACCCAGCACCATAGCTATGGGACTAAAGGCTGTGGGTGCTGGGGGAGAGGGCTCTGGGTCATGGCAGCTAGGCTCCCTCAGTCCTTCTGCAGGCCAAGGAAGCAGGAGTAGGCTGGGCGGCCTGTTCCAGGCACAGGGACGTGGATAAGATCATTTCATTGGCCACAGAAAAAAGTCTGCAAAAAAAGTCCCCGACCAACAGTCCACCGTGGCTTTTGGTGGAGTAAGAGATTCTATGGTGGGAGTGGCATAGAAGTTTTGTTATTTTGTGCTTTATAGTGCCTGGAATTTGGTACTCTATACTTGCAATTTTTTTAACTTACCTTGTTTTGAGACATAGTCTCATTATATTGCCCAGGCTAGACTCAAACTCCTGGGCTCAAAGGATACTCCTGCCTCAGCCTCCCAGGTAGGCCTGCAGTCATAACTTCCTTTTTTCTGTTTCTTCCCCCTATCTGCCACTCCCCCCATGATCCACACTTGAGTTTCTTCTTCAAACCCACTGGCTGTCTGTGTGGCTGTCTACTCTACCAGTCAGAGGGAGCCCTGGGTTTCGGTCACCTCTCTGGCCCAAGGCCCTGCATACAGCAGGGGCTCGATGAAAGTTTCCTGGGCAAATCTCTGGGACAATCTGAAGGACCATTTCTGCAGGTGATCATTTAGAAGAAACTCAAATGTGGATCATGAGGGGAGTGGCAGACAGGGGAAGAAACTGAGAAAAAGGGAGAAGTCATAACTGCAGGCCCCGAACAGGAAGACACCCAGACAGGCTTTGGCCAGAGCCGTTCAAACCCTCTGAAGAATGCAGGACTCCTGCAGGGGAGGAACAGGAAGAGGAGGAGAAGGGAAGAGCCCCTTTCCAAGGGTTTTAGGTGTTCCTGCGAAAGCCCTCCTGGACCAGCCCAGAACCTGAAGGAGCTGCTGGCCAGCAGGAGAGCAAATGCAAATGGCAGGGGAGGTCACATGCATGCGTGGACACTGGAGAGATCGGAGAGATCGACAGCCCCCATTCCATAGCTTTCCTGGAGATCAGGATTGTGTGTCCTGGAGGTTTCTCTTAAATACTCATGACCCTTCTTCCCTGAGCTCTTGCCTGGCCAAAGCCTCATTTATGTGATGATGTTGGGTAAACGCTGCTGACTGGAGGGATGGACACAGCTGGAGGCTCTCAGGGCAGCCTGGGTCAGGCCTGCAGCATATCTGCACGTCCAGGGCATGCAAGGATTTCATGACTGGGCGGGGCCCCATCAGTTCCGACCCTCACTTCCCAGTCCCCAGCTGCCCTGAAAATGCTCAGGCAGATTCCCACCACCACCCCTCTGTCCAGGTGCCCCCTCCCCAGGAAGACCTTGCCTATTGCCCTCTGCCCATCTGGGTTTTATCCAACCTTTAAGATAAAGGTCTTTAACTAAAGAGTATGAGCTGTATTTGGTCAACATTCACGTTTTGTTTAGCCCACACAGTGTTGACGTTTTTAAGTTTTGAATCAAATGCCAACATTTAAAGATGTGAAATTTTAAAATGTCACAAAAAAACCTCTAGATTTTTGGCTTCTCTTATAAATCCAAAGGCCTGCCACCAAATGCCCAGTGCCATGGTGCAGTGGCTGCTGCCCCCCTTAGCAGAACATGTACTCTCCAGATGGCCACAGATGCCACTACAGTGGTGGACTGTCACGGCAGGCAGGACATGGCAGGACCCACAACACATCAAACCTTCTCCCAGGATCCCCCAGTGCCTGGCACACAGCAGGGACTTGCTTATTGTTTGTGGAATAAGGAATAAATACACAGCCCCTCACGGTGCCCAGGATTTCCTGAGTGCTATGCTGCTTCCCTGAGACTCCCACAGCAGAGACAGAACAATGCCCTTCCCTCCCGGGGTCCTGGTCCCACAGCTGGGCACACCTGCAGCAAGACACTGGGGTGAGCCTTCAGGCTGCATCCAGATCTCCCTATTGTTATCTGATCTTTACATCACAAGCTGTGCCACCTAGAGCCCAGCCAAAGCAAGAACAGTCATCCTGGCACCTTCCTGCCTTCTAAAAAAGGTGGCCAGATTCCTCCCCAGCCCATGGACAGTGATCCCCAGGACTTCTGTTAAACTGAAGAGGAGAAATTTGGCAGCAATAACTCACAAAGCCAAGGTTTCCTCAATGCCTGCCTGCAGGAGGTCTGCCCCTCTTTGAAGCTGGTAACCAACTCTTCCCGTTTTCTTTCGAGTAAATGAAACCCCACAGGGTTTTCAAGGTCAGTCGCATTGGCAGGAAGGGTTCTCTTTGTTCTCCTGCCTCTGACTTACCCCAGACACGGACAACTGTCCCCAGCAAACAGGTCCTTGGTAGTGGAAGAGGAGGCCCCTGCTCCTGCTGGGTGGAGCCCTGAAGATGAGCCAGGTGCCTACTGTAGCCCCCCAGGAGCCCTGCTTCACGGGATACGGATTCTCTGTTGGCCTGGCTTCCCTACCAGCTAGGGTGCTCTATCTCTTGCTCGCAGGGGTTGGAAAGAAACAGCTGTCAGCCTTCAGGGTGTGCTCACTGCCCAGGGAGCAGGGAGTGGGCAGTGGCTGGGGCTGGTTCTGCCCCTCCCTGGCTGACAGATGTGACCTGAGGCTACAGCCCTCCTTTCTCTGAGGTTCAGTTTCCTCGTTTGGAAAATAGGGAAATAAATACCTGATCTGAGACAATCAGACTCCTAAGGGGACCAGGAGGAGCTCTGTGAATCATAAAGTGCCATGCCGAAGTTAATTATTCCAGGGCCTGGCATAGTACCTGGCACGCAGTAGGTACTCAATGTATTGTTCATGGTACAAACATTTACTGGGCACCTGTGCTGGGCCAGGCTGTATGCTAGGTGCCAGAGGCCCAGAGAGGAGGTGCCAGAGGCCCAGAGATCTGCCACTCAATGAGGCACACAGACAACTGCCACACCCTGAGAACTGCAAGGAAGTAAGGACCAAAAGGCTATGGGACCCAGACACGGGGTGAGGGACTCAGGTCTTACAAGAGCCCCACCTTTTGGCTGCTGGGCAACAGAGGCCAGAGTTGGAGCTGCCCAACTGTAGGCTGCCTGGCATTCTACCCATTTTCCAATAGGGCCTAGTTGAAGAGAGTTGCCAGGCTTGGTGAACAATCTGGTTCACTGAAGGTGTCTATGTGCACCTGGACATGTGCCCAGGACCTAACAATGAACCTGTGTGGGCCATACACTCTCTTAGTGGCCCCCACACCTGCTTGGGGAGTAGACTACAGGGCACCTGCCCTGAGAGGAGCTGCCACCCCATCCCAAACAGGTGGTGGCCACCAGAGGACTTGAGAGTCATGTTGCTGGTGGTTCACATTTTGGCTCTGCCTCTTACTAGCCCATGAGACCTTGGTCAAGCCAACAAACCTCTCTGCATCTGGTTTTCCCATCTCTAAAACAAGCACACCTCTCAGGTCACTGTAAGCACCAAAAGATGAAGCACCTGGCACAAAGGGATGCTTATCCTTGGGCCCTCCCTCCCCCAGTCCAATCTGGCACACACACGGGTCTGGGCCAAGCCTCTCACCAGCTCACCTTCTCTATCTCTGCCTCTCCTTAATGCTGGCTCCTGCCCGTCCCAATGATTTCTCACTCTCCCAATGCTCCAGGCCCTTTCCCACCTCTCACTGCAGTCTCAATGCCTGTCCCAGGAAGAGAGTAAGGTTTTCATCCTCTGAGCACTAGGCTCATGGGGTTCCCTCTGCCTAAATGCCCTTCCCTGCCTTGGTTATGTGATGAACCCACCCTCTTTCAAGCCTCAACTCCTGTCACTTCTTCTGTGAAGTCCTCCCGGATTCCTTGAGAGATGGCCCGACTCCTTCCCCAACCCCCAGCAGAGAGGCACAGAAGCAGCAGGCCAGGGTCTCCAACTTCTTACGTGTCCTTGGGTACATCCCCTCCTCATTCCTGGCCTCAGCTGTCCATCTGTAAAGGGATCACTATGACTTCTCATCCTAAGGCCCTGGGAATGGGCTTGGTCATGTGCTCTACTTTGCAGGGAGTAAGGGGACCATAGCCAGGTTTGCCTGGAGGTTCTGGGGAGCTAGGAAGGAGCTAGATTCTTGCTTTGTTCTACCAGTGAGGGCAGGACATGTATATGTCAAGAGATCCCATCCAGTGCCCTCGTGAAGCACCCCCTTGCTACCAGGTGGAGTGGACCCAAAAGTGAAGCACAGAAATCAGGCACAAAAAATGAGGAGCAAAGTGAAGGCCTTGAAGTCCGCCGGGGACTGGGGAAGGGGGAGCAGAGCCAGCTTTAAGCAGAAGGAGCTAGGATCTGAAAGACAGGTATGATCCAAGCAGGAATCACAGGGGAAAGAGAAGGCAGCATTCCAGAGAGGACACAACACGAGCCGGGGAACTCCATGACACAATCCCAGTTAACTCATCTCCTGCGCTTGCTCTTCGCCAGGTGCCGCTAAGCATTTAGCTGCAAATCCCATTTATTCCTCTTGACAATGCTATGAACTGATACTATCCCCCATTTTGCAGAGTTAGCTAAGTTCTCTAAAGTCACAGCTGACAAGTGGCAGAGCTGGAATTTCAACCCAGCATTTGCCTGCAGTGTCCTGTGGGTCAAGAGAGGAGACCAGGGCCTGGTGGCTCAGGGGAGCGGGTGATGCAGTGTAAGGACTCGAGTCTGGAGACTCCCGAGGGACTTGTTAAGACCTCAAAGTCGGGTTTTGTTGTCCCTGCAGATAGATCTTGAATGGCACCCAGCCCATCTCAGCGTATGTTGATGACATCCCTTGGGGGTGACCTCACCCACACATGGCGGTGTGCAAGCAGAGTCCCAGGACCCCCGCCCGCACCTCCTTTGCACCATCTGCCTGAATGCTGCCTGAGCTGCTGCGAGCAGCCAGCGAGTGAGTGAGTGAGCGAGCCTTGGAGGGCGTGAGGGAGCTGGGAGAAGGCAGCCAGTCAGGAGCCGCGGCTGCCGGCAGCCACACAGACAGGCTGGCGCAGAGCTGTTGCCAGGGCAGGCAGGAGAGTCTGCCTTCACAGGCAGAGGGACTGAGGATGGGTCGCTCTCTCCTGGGCCACCAGCATGTCCATCCAGGGCCCCCCCACCAAGAGCCTGGCCATTCTAATACCTCGACACATAAGGACAGCGGCCCCGCAGGGAGACCACCAGCAAGGAAAGCCATCGAGACAGAAGGCATGGTCACACCTGACATGCCGGAAACAAGACTGTCATAACGCGGCCCAAACAGGGACCCTGGCTGGAGGCTAGA
Source organism: Hylobates moloch (assembly GCF_009828535.3). Taxonomy (NCBI): domain Eukaryota; kingdom Metazoa; phylum Chordata; class Mammalia; order Primates; family Hylobatidae; genus Hylobates; species Hylobates moloch. The sequence goes on along the minus strand of NW_026652285.1, from coordinate 93,940,996 downwards.
GGCTTCTGGGCCAGGAGTTTCAACAACCCAGACTCAGCTTGCAGGACACCCATCACTGTGTGGTACCTGCCCTCCCCCTGGACCAGGAACAGCAGGAAGTCCAGGACTGGAAGGGGAGGGGAAGAGAGAAAGAAGGGGGACGTGGTGCTCAAAGGAGAATGGTCCCAGGAAGGCAGGACCCTGACTGGACTCTCACCCGGGCCTCCTCTCAGTGCCCGGCCTGTGGCTGCCACACGGCAGGGTGAGGCACGGCAGCCACAACTATGGGTAGGGAGGAGTAAACACGCCAGGAGGGGCAGGTCAGGATGCCCAGGGCACTGCTAAGTGGTGTGCTGTCCATATGCACACATACTAAGGTCAATTACACACCGTGTGATAAACGTGTGTGACCCGAGTGAACCTACCCAGGGGCGGATTCTCAGGATCCACGTGCCAGGGGTAGCTACAGCAAGCGCGTTAAATAGTTTTCTGTAAAACTGCACCAAAAAGGATGCAGTGTTTCCTCTCATGTGTAGAAATGTGCTTCTGCTAGTACAAAGAGTGGCTTTTAGCAAGCCGGATAAAAAGGGCTTGTGGGCACCGCCATCCTGTCTGTACCTGCCCTAAGATTCAGGCTACGCAGCAGGCCAACTCTTAGGAAGTCACTCAGAGTCCAGAATTCTGCTTGACCCGAAGTCCCGCCACTTAGAAGATCCTGGCCCCTGAGCTGATGTGGAAGTTGGTAATTCCTACCATGACGACTGCATAGCATCACCTAGGGGTGAATCTATGGTGAAAAGTGCTTCTCTGAGGAGTTCTCTGAGGTCAAGATTCCCCCGGGGCTGCCCCAGGCTCACAAGAGACCCCGGCCCATCTTCATGAGTGCTTGCTATGACACATGCATGCACAAGGCCCAGCTCCGTATGAGACTTGCCTTCACTGAAACAGTCTTCCTGGTAGATGCTGGGAGCAAAGGAGACAGAGTTCCCACTCACTACTCATCATTAGAGGCTACAGAAATTCACCAAATAACCTGACAACAGCAAAGTGGACACTCTGAATTAGCAGGAAGAGACTGCAGGGTTGAGCATGGGAAATGCGTGGCACTGAATTACCACGCCTACCTTGGCCCAATGGCTCCCATCTTGGTCTTTGGCCAACCTGGGAAACTTATTTCCCCATCACATTCCTGGGCCTCAGGAATGTGGCTCCTGGCCTCCAAGGAGGCAGGAGCAAGAGCAGAAAGCAGAACTCTGGGTACCAACCCCAGGATGCCCACTGGTGTCTCCTGGCAGCACACTGGGGTGCTGGGACGGGGATGGATCCCCTCTATACTCTCAGGGCCAGTCCCTCAGGGCCCTGCTGTTTATGTGAAGAACTAAGCAGAATTATTTTGGAAATGGAATCTGAGCAGGACAAAGAGCTGGGCTCTGCAACGAGCCCACATAAACACTTAGCCTCTCGCCAGGAAGGGCTGCAGTTTATATTTCGCAAGGGACAGGGCACAGCCAATCAGACCTGAGTTTGGGATGAAACTCAGTTTCCGGCCAATAGCAGTAGCAAAGCATCCCAGGCCAAGTTCCTGCCTCACCTGGGGTTCAGCTGAGCACCAGGCTCTGCCTTATAAGTGGCCCTATGGGCACAGTGTGGCCTGGTTTCCCGAGCTGGCAGCAGGCAGTGTTACATCCAGCCCAGGAAGATAAAAGTATACCCCACTACCACCATCTCTTGGAGGCCTGTGACCCTCTCAGAGAGGGAAGAATCCAGAGCTGCTAACTGGGGATCTCAATACTTGAGTGGGTCTCAGAACCACCTGGGGCTTGTGAGAAATACAGATTCCAGAGCCCCCCTTAGACCTGTGACCCTGACCCTCCCAGGGTGGGGCTCCGGAATCTTTTTACCAGGTTCTCATGGCACTATGATGCTCAGCTACAACCAGGCACCAAGACAAAGTGGGATGCCTCTGGTGCTCCTTCATAATGCCCACAGGAAGTGCCTGGACTCTCCTTATCTGCTGCTGCCACTCCTGAAACCTTGGGAAGTTTACAAGGACTCACAAGCACCTTCCTTACAAGCACCTTCAGGTGACCATACCTCCACCCACCTCTGCAGACAACTGATAGGCCCTACCTGATGACAGGCCAGCAGGGATTAGAGGCAGGGAATAAACCGACCCATTTCGTGGGGAGAGAAGTGTGTTATTTACATAGCCTTTTGAAAGAGGAGTCATTAGTTGACCTGGCATTTTGATCATCGGAAAACTACCCAAGTCATGGCCGGGTGCGGTGGCTCAGGCCTGTAATCCCAGCACTTTGGGAGGCTGAGGCAGGCAGATCACGAGGTCAGGAGATCGAGACCATCCTGGCTAACACAGTGAAACCCTGTCTCTATTAAAAATACAAAAAAATTAGCCAGACGTGGTGGCGGGTGCCTGTAGTCCCAGCTACTCGGGAGGCTGAGGCAGGAGAATGGCGTGAACTCGGGGGGCGGAGCTTGCAGTGAGCCGAGATCCCGCCACTCCACTCCAGCCTGGGCGACCGAGAAAGACTCTGTCTCAAAAAAAAAAAAGAAAAGAAAAAGAAAACTACCCAAGTCACGCTGTCATTAAAAGGAAGCAAAGACCCAAGAAAGCAAAGAGGCCTGGCTGTGGCTGTTGAGGGTTCCCCCTTTCTAGAGTCCTATAACCCTCTCTCTCCGAAGACTCTCAGGCAACCAGCATGCAGCCCCCTGCCCTGCAGGAGCAAGGTCCTTAACCCTAGCTAAAAAGACACCCTCAGGGCAGCAAGTGCCAAGGCCAGCTCCCCTGGAGCAGTGGGGCATGCCCCTTGGCATGGGTTCCCCATGTTCAAATCTGGACTCTGCCATTTAAGGGTTCTATGACCTCCAGCAAGTATCTTAATCATCTTCAGTCCCGGTTTCCTCGCTTGTGAAATGAGAAATATCCATTTCTTAGGATGGCTGGAGGGTTAAGGCCATAGAGGTCCCCTGGCAGCCCCTCCTATAAGACCCACCAGGACTGCACGAGTTCTCCCACTGCCCAGAAGGTTCTTCCCTGAGAGCTCAGCTTACTCCTTTTGTCATGGGGGAGGCCTTTGCCACCACCCCCACCAGGTGAAACCCTTCATATCTGGGCTCTCACTGCCTTCAGGACACATGCCTTAATTGCAGTTACACAGTTACCTGTAGGACAATTGCACTTCAGCCTGTGTCCTCCACTAGGGGAGGAGCTGGGGCTGGTTTTGCTCACCATTGCATCCCTCAGCTTAGCACCATGCCTGGCACGTAACTGGCTCTAACTGAAGAGTATCCTCTCCTTTGAGACCAGGCTGTCAGAGAGCCTGTCCCATTGCTGGCTCCTGACTTCATCACTCAGTAACTCCTGAGTACAGCCTCTATAATATTTGAATCGGTGCCCCGCCCTAAAAGGGAGGCTTACAGCGCCAATAGCTGCCTGCCTGTCTCCCTGCTGCTCAGGACTCGGCCTTGCATGGCTCTGCAGATTTCACGTAGTAACACCTTCTCAGAGTTTCGGAAGCAAACCAAAGTCATTTGCCAACTATTTCCTCCCATTAATCTCACAATGCATTTGCTATTTTCCCTCCATAATGACTCATTTAGCAGCAAGAGAGCAATTAGGCAGACCACAGAATATTGATTTTCTAAGTGGGAGAAATGTCAGCACAAACATCACTTCATGTCTGTCTTGGGCCATCTCGCTGTATGATGAGGTGGACCCCGGGAAGACTGGGTTGGATGTGCTGGCAGGTTGTGGGATCTCAAACAAAAAAGCAAAAGCATGGTGTGTGAGAATGTGAGTATGTGTGTGTGATGACAGAATACGATCAAATTATCATATAACATGATCCCATGTAGACCTCAAAACCCTGGGAGGTAAGCCCCACGATCATGGTGCCCATTTAAAAATGAGGAGACAGAGGTTCAGAGATTAGGTGACTTGTCCCAGATCATGGAGGAAGTCGGGGCGTCGGATCTGGACCTGGGTACATGTGTCAGCAGAGCACGACTCTGTTCATCAGAGACCCCCCGTGTGGCTTGCTTTGGGACCAGAATGGAAGTGTCAGGTGTGGCAATGCAGTACCTTTCATGCTGTATGGTATAACCCAAGATTTTTGAGATATAAAACAGTTGGCCCAAGTCCTGAAGTCACAGCTCAGCCCCGGTGCAGCCTCTAAGCCCAGCTGCTGTGAACAAATTCACCCCAGGCTCCCCTGGCCATCCACTAGGCTTGTCCAGTAACTCTCAGAAAGGCCTGGAGAAAGATAAGCCAGCTGGACCCCCCTGCCCTGCTCCTTCACCCCTGCACCACCACTACTGGCCGAAGTCGAGTGCATACCCAGTTCCTGGGGCACCTCAAACATCCCCACCCTATAACAAGACGGCAGGAGAAGGAAAAGGGTGAAAGTCGGGAATGGTGTGATAAGCAGGCATCTGGCAGTTTTAGGCCCCTATCTACAAATGGCTCCAAAGTCAGGCCCCACAGTTTGGAAACCCTGAAGGAAGGCTTTTGCTCACTCCTGCCTCCACCCGCTAGACACTCCAAGCAAGCTGGGAAGGGGGCTGTCAGAGCAACAGGTCCTAAGGCCCCACCCCAGGCAACATACTGACATTTATCCAGGGAGCAAATGGTTTCTTGGTGGCCAAGAGGAAAGAGCTGAAGGCCCAGCTGGCAGACGTGGGTTTAAATATCAACTCTGTGTGCCCCTGGGTGAGACAATTACCCGCTCTGGGCCTCAGTTACCTTATGTCCCTGCCCTGCCACCTTCCTAGCTGGTATGAGGGCCATGTGGGGAATGACAGGATGCCACATAAATGCTGGCTGGGGAAGTTCTACAAAGGGGGAAGTTTCCAAGAGTTGGCACCGTCCTCCAAGGGCAGGGGCCGCTCCAGGTGGAAAGAGCTCCCCATTGCTGGAGATGTGCCAACACGCTGGAGTGCCGGTGTGGATGGGAAGCAGAGCATCCTGTATCCCCTCCCAGGGGCTCAGACACACGCTGGCACATTAAAGCCTCTAAGGAGCCATGCATCAAAGAAACTGACTGACTTGGTTCACTGGACGCCGCCCTGACCTGTTTGGACTGTGGAATTCCCTCATCCCAAGTACCCATTAACATCTGTAAGAATATGTTCAGTGGAACCCATTTAAGAAATACTCCTACAGAAGGTTTGGAGCAAGGCCTTTCAAGAGTACTCATGGCGTGGCAAGACTCTAGGACTTTCCCCAATGTCAACTACATGTCGGGGGCAGGCCCACCCCTTACTCTCCTTTCTAGCATGAAAGGGAGACAAGGCCATGCGTCAGAGGGAAAATTCACGTCAATGAAACACCATCAAAAGGGATTTAGAAGTCTCAAATAGGAATCACTCCCAGGCTACCTCCGACTTTAACAAGCCCAGAAACTGGGAGGGATTGAAGAAGGGCCCCAAGCAGAAATACCTCCCCCTCCCCTACTTGTCTGAAAACTGGCCCTCATTGCTCTTACCCGCTGCATAAGCATTGCTCCCTTTGGGCTGCCAGAAAAGAGGGCTAAGCCCCACAACAGCTGATCACACTTCAGAGAAAAAGGGTTAGTGGGACCACAGAAAGCAGGAAGACTAAGAATCCTAAACCATCTGTGTGCTAGAAAACCCCCGTGTGGATCCTGGAAGAAAGCACACACTACCCCTCACCTGCCCTTTATCATGCTATGGGAGCCATGTGGACACACCAGAGCCGGCCCCCAACCCAGTGCCCTCTCCTCTCTCTGGGGGCTCCATGCCAGGAAAGGCAGAGGAGTCCGGGAACCATCGGCTCCCCCGGAAGAGCTCTGGCAAACCTATCCATGGCAAACCCATCCATAATGGTGCAGACTTTGCTCCCAGCAAGGACAGAGCTTTATTAATTATTCAGGGAACGGTGCAATTATGCAAATCTGTGGGCAGCCTCTGCCCGACCACTGCCTTCTGCAGAGGGAGTCTAGAGGGGGATGGGGAGGCCCAGAGCCCAAGCTGCCAGGTACACGGAAGCCACCCAGCCTGCAAAAAAGGGAATAAACCCCTACACCCTAGGCCTAGGCTGGTCCCAGACAAACCACCTCCCCACAGAGGGCTCTCTGACCAGAGCCAGGCCCCATCCCACACACAGGAGAGCTGGTAGCTGCTTTGAGGAACGATATTGAGGACCTAGGATGACTTTTTCCAAATATATATGACCCACTACCTGTTGCTGAGCCAGCAATGCCATCATTCAAGGCTTATTCCTGCAGGTACTAACGGCAGGGAACACTTCCAGAGTTTCCTCCAAAACATGCTTCTGAGGAGACATAACACCTCAAAAGAATGTTTTACCAAATAATGTTCTGCAAAATACAACTGCTCCACAGATGTTAACAGCTGCTCCTGGGGTTGGGGGATAGGAAACCCTGGATTAAACAAAGCAAAACTGACTTCTTTATTGCAGGACCTCTCAGGGCCTTTCATCTCCTGGGTCACAAATGATTTCCCAAGAATGAGGAAGCAACATCTGAGGATGCAAAACGTATTTGAGCGCACAATCACCCCACTGGAGTAAAACATCAAGTCTCACCATCAAGAACCTATGGAACTGAGTGTTGAGAAACTCTGGACAGACTGCTCCCCAGTCCTGTTTGGACTATGGAATTCTCTCATCCCAAATGCCCATTAACATCTCTAAGAATGTGTTCCATGGAACCCAGTTCGGGAAACTGGTGTTCCATGGAACCCAGTTCAGGAAAACACTCCTATGGGTGCTCTGAACAATAAGCAGCGGAGGTACGAAAGACAACAAGGCCTTTCAAGTGCACCCCTGGCTTGTACAGACTCTAAGACTATGTTCTCTGCCAGCTCCATTTTTCCTTAATTCTGAAATTCTCTGGAGTAGGTTTTCACTATCCTCATAAACAACCATCAAATTCGTGGACTTTATGATCCTAGGGCAACTGAGCAAGACCACCTCAGGCAGGCTGGATGGGCTCCAGGCAGAATATCTGGCCCTGGCACTACCACTTCCCTATGTCACGTCCAGCCCACAGAAGGCGGTGACACCAGGGCAATGTGGCCTCAGCACAATAGGCAACTCCCTTGGTGAGTCTGCTGTAGTACTTCCCGGGGTGGCTGGGGGTTTCAGTGCCAGCTTCACCCATCTTCCCACAGATCCTGAGCAGAGGCTGGTGGCGGAGTCCCTGGACACCATCATCATCACCTTGTTTGCCTTCACCCTCCTGGTAGTGATGAAAGTCACCTCTATGTTCCAACCTTGGAGGAAGGGAAGTGCTATGGAAGGCCACTTAGCCTAGCCACTACCCCTTCTTCTACCTGCCCCACCTCACCCGGCATTATAAGTAAACAGATCTAAATGCAGCTACAGCTCATCAGCTCTGCCCAGATGAAAAGAGGTATGGGAGCCCAGAACCCTGGGGGAGCCACAGAAAAAGACGCTTGAGAATAAGTGATAAGTTGCAAATAGGAGGGGCAGTCACTGAGCCGAGCCTGCCCTCACATCCTGATGACTCCATCTGAAGGCCTGCCTCCACTGCCACCCCTACCACCTCAGGACCTGGGCACCCACAGCAGCCCCCAGCAGAGCCCCTGGTGCCCTTGGGACATACTTCCAAACCGCCTGGCAGCAGCCGCATTCTCTCACCTGGGAGACAGAAAAACATTCTAGAAAGACCTGGATGCAAATCCTGTCTATGCCACTCACCTGCTGTCCGACTCAGGGCAAGTGACTTTTACCTCTTGGAACCTCAAATTCCTCACCTGTAAGTTAGGGAGAGGGAGTACTGTGGGGTGGTTAAAAACACTGATGTGGGAGCCAGACAGCTTGGGTTTAATCCCAGCTCTGCCATTTCTGGCCATGCAACTCACGCTTCCTTGGCTGTGAACCAGGGACTGCAACAGTATATATCTCACGGGCTGCTGTGAGGGTGAAGTGAGTTCAACTCAGTGAAGTGCAGAGAGCAGGGCCTGGCGCATAGGATGTGCCCAGCCATGTCAGCTAATATACTAGAGAGGGCCCTGGCTGTGGATACAAAGAGATCCAGATTCTAAAGGCAACCTGAGGCTAATCCTGGCTATGTGATTTTACACTCTGAGGCCAGTTTCCTCACCTGTAAAATGGGGGAAGGATAAAATGAGGGTAGTCAAGAAAATCAGAGATGACGCATATACAATGCATAATACCTGCCACACAGGTGCTTCTTAAGTGACCAGGTGGTTTATCATGTGATTATTGACAGAACACGTAATGTGAAACAGAGCACATGAGCAGAGGCTATGTAGAACAGTGCTTGACGGGGGCCTTACATAATAAAGCCAACCGCCTGGGTTTGAAACCCAGCTCTGCCACTTATGAGCTGTAGGACTTCAACAAGCTGCCCAGTCTCTGTGACTCAATTTTCTTCTCTGTAAAATGGGGACAGTAATAGCACATATCCTTCAAAGGGCTATAGTAAGAATGAGCTGAGCAAATGCACGAGAAAGCACCAGGCACAGAGCCTGGCCCATCCTGAGTGGCCACTCAAGGGCAGTGGGTGGGGCTATCACAGCATCAGAAGCAGCTTGCCATGAACAGAGCAGGATGAAAGGCATCTTCTCCGTCCCACCCCGCTGCGATGGCTCCATTCTCTAACAGCTCCAGGGGCTTCATGACCTGAATGCAGTAAACCAAAGCCCAGGAAAGACTGGGCCAGCCCTGTGCCAGGAATCCTGGGCCCCGAGACACTAGTTTCTGTTTTTGTTTTTGCTTTACTGAAATAGAGAATCTGAAGCTCAGAGGGAAGCAGTTGGTGGAGTTGGGCCTTGGACCAGCTCTGGGAGACTGACTCAGGAACGCCTGCTATTAACCTCCATGGCAACTGGCGGTGTGGGGGACGGGGTTTTAGAGTAAGGCAGCCCTAGGTTCAGATTGCAGCTGCCCGCCTCACAGGCCCAGATCCCCCATCACCTCCCACAACCCTAGCAGGTGCCTGGCCTCCTTAGTTGGGAGTGCAGCCCACCCCACCTGGCCTAGTCTCTCCAAAGACAGTCTTTCTCTTCCCTGAGCCGAGACCTTCCAAGGGGTCTGGAAGACTTCCACTCCCAGGCAGGAGCCAAGGGTACATGATCCAGCCCTAAAATGCTGACTAGTCCTGTCCTATGGAACTTGACTTGGCAGACCTTGAATTGCATTACTGCCGCTCGCTCAATCTAAGTAAATGGGTACACGTCCCTGAACCTCAGTTTCCCCACCTGCAACCAGGAAGTCAGTGAGAAGAGCGGGCCTTGGTGGCACAGGTGGGCTGAGCACTGGACCTGGAGTTAGGAGACAAGTTCTAGCTCCCCTTGCCTCTGCCCCTTCACCTCTCTGAGCCTCACCCACCACAGCTGCAAAATGCAGATCAGTCATGAATGCCCTGACTGTTCCAAGCACCCTCAGGAGACCCAGGGCACTGGTGTGCAGGAGCTTTTCACAATGGTAACCTAGTGCAAGCACAGAAGGGGGCTACTGCTACTCCTCTGAGGAGGGAGAGGGTTTATTTCAAAAGGCATCACAGCCTTAATGAGAAAGGACATGACATGCTACTGGTGGGATCTTGACATCAACCAGGGAATGGACTTGCCTGGTTACTGGGTTTCCTCCAGTGTGTGACTTTGGGCCACTCACACATCGGGTTTCAGTTTCTACATCGGTGAAATGGGAAACAAAAAGCCCTCTTGCTATGAGAAATCAGTAAGAGTACAGCACAGGAAGTGCTTAGGCAAGTCACCAGCACACAGCTGGGGCACAATGCCTGCCCCTCTGCAAAAGAAGCAAACTTTGGGGAAGCAAGACCACCCCACCCAGAGGGTCTAATTCAGAAGGTCTGGGGTGGAGTCCAAGAATCTGCATTTTATCAGGTGTCCTAGGCAATTCTTCCTCATACAGGTCCTCCTCTGCCCTGGGTTTCTAGTACAAGAGTAGGGATTTAGTCATAGCCACTTAGTTTCCTGACGAAATGTAGGGAAGTTGGAAAGAGGGAAAGAAAGCACAAACGGGAGTAAGAAGCAGAGGGGGTGGGGCTGGGAACAATCTATTAATCAATCTCCTCCCAAGCCAGAAACAGTAATTGTTGAGGCTCACACATCCTTCACCTGCTAACAATCTGTAGCTGCAATACAACGTTCTGATTATGAATGTCAAAAAGGCAGAGGATGAAATTAACTTCCCCTTAGTCAGTGGGCACAGGGAGACACTACGCTAATTCACTGCCCTTGGTATGAAAACTCCCCATGACAACGTCGCATCAAATTAGGGCCCACGCTACCCTGGTGCCATCTCTATCTCTCCCCAGTGCAGTCTTTTACAATCAGGCCCAGCCTGAAAACAAGGGCCTTGCTTGTTCCGGAAAGGTCAGGGCGACAGGCAGGAGGTGATGGTTACCCGGGACAGTAGGGAGGAGGGCTGCTCTGGTCCCCTGTGGGGGCTGCCTACTGAAAAGTGGAGGTGGGATATCATTGTGCCAAGGAGTAACTCACTCGGCAGAGCATCTGATGCAGTAATGTACCACTAGCCCCACCTGAGAGATGGGAAAACTGAGGGGAGCAGCAGAAGGGTGGAGGTGGAAAAACCTACTCAGGCTGCCTTTTGCGGCACCTCTAAAAAGTACAGTCTGAGGCTGCCCACCAGTCCATCCCTCTTAAAAAATTTAAGCACATTCAGTTATTCACAGGCCAACTCTAAATGCCTCTGGCACAGGGCACAAAGTGCTCTGTTAGTGCCTCCAAGCAGCCCACTGCCAAGGCACTGTCATCAGCTGAGGTCTACAAGGGGATGACCCTAGGGGTCTGCAGAATGCAGGGCTCCTAAGCCAACACAGGGAGGGGAGGAAGGGAGGTCTTATTCCTTGGCCTGCCCTCAAGATGGGGCCTGACCTCCAGCCTTGGGGTCACTTCTTAGCCCTTCCCCAATTCTCAGGCAGGGTGCCAGGAACCTTTGTGGGTGGGGATGGACCCTGTTTCCCTCTCCCTCCCATAGGTTTTCACCCCATCGTCCCTGTGGCCCAGAGGGGATATCTGCTGCATGCTGGTGGCTTCCACAAGGACGTGCATGTGTGCATGCCCAGGTGGCAGGTGCCATGGCCTGTATACACAAGGGAGGACAGCCACATGCTCACAGAGGACAGAGATGCCCTTTATCTCAGGAGGGGATGGTAACCCAGGCACGCCCCAGCTGGGAGGGGAAACTTCCCTATCATTTCCATCACTATAATCTCCTGCGAGTTTCCAGGCAGCCCTTTGAGGTAGGTGGGCGGGTATAATCACTCCTCTTGATGGATGAGTGGAAGGAGGGGCAGAAAGGAACCACGGCTTGCCCATAGTCACACAGAGGCAGGGCCTGACCAAGAGCCCAAGGAAGGGGTGTGCAAGCAAGCTCTCACGTCACACATGGGCCACAGGTGACTCCACCGTGAGCTCAGAGAGAAGCGGAGGGGAGGGAGTTGGGCCCTTGGTGGAGATTTGACTGTGGGAAGCTGCCTCAGGCTCCCAGGCTCTGACTGGGGGGCGGCTTCCCTGCAGCAGTAGCCCACAGGCCCCTGGAGGGGTGGGAAAGCAGAGTGGCCAGTGACTGTCCCTCCCATAGCCCAGGCCTTGGGCATGTCAGCCGGCTGCTCTGAGGTTGGTGCAGCCCCACCTCAGCCCGGGCTTGCTATCCATACCTTCTCACCCCATCCCCAGGCAGATGCTGCCCTGGACACACCTCGCAGATGGATGCACTGATGGCCAAGAGACTAGAACCACCAGAGGTTCTTCATGCAAGGGGAGCATTCACTCACCTACAGCCAATCACCACAAGGGAGCGGGCTGGCAGCTCAGAGCAGAGAGAAGCTAAGCGCACCCTGCCACCCTGGAAGGAGTCACCAAGCCGGCTGGGGGAGCTGGATGCTTTTCCCTCTTGCCTTTTTGGTCTTTTATGATCTCCTCCAGTTTTGTTCTATGGCCTTCTAAAATAGCCATTAATTAGAGCCTGGTAATTAACTTACTGGTTCAAGTAATATTTTGCAAAGGAATTCCATTAAAGAGTAGATTTGCATATTCTAATATGGGGCCTGGAAATAGGCAGGGCTACCTGGAGGAGAATGGAAGCAGTCCCATGGCACCCCTCAGGCCTGGCACCTGGGCCTGGGCTCTGCCTGGTAACTGAAGGTGAGAGGGGAGGCAAAGAGTTGCTCTCTGGGAAGTTCTCCCCAAGAAGGTGGGGAGCTTATTCACACACCGGCCAGCTCAGTATCCATGCACCCAGACAGAAAGTGCACACATGCACACAGGTATGCACGTGAGTGCTCAGAGAACACACTATACTCATGGGCACAACAGGGTATACGCACACAGACATGTACAAACAACTGATAGATGTATACCCAAGAAGAAAACACACGATAATAACAATAGTAGCCAACACTTATACTGAACACATAGATTGAATCATATGCAATTGCCTGTATTTGGCCTCCCAAAACAGCAACTTTATACAGTCTCACCCCATATGATGTACCAGGCACTGTTCCAAATACTTCACCTGTATTAACTCAATTAAATACACAGACATGTACAAGGACATTAACATATAATGTACACACACCTTCATGAGGACAGGTGCACACTTGCAACACATACAAAAAACGTACACAGACATACATATGCTTGTGCAAAGAAAGGCTTCTTCAGCCTTTGAAACCCCGGCCTTGCTGATCCCATTCTCACTAGCTAATTTCCACCGTTCCTAAAAATATTGCCCAGCTCGGATCTTGGGAAGGTACACGAGGGAGCTGCAGATCTAAAAGGAGGGTAGTAAAAATGAGAAAGCAAAAAATAAATTGATTCTTCTATACGTCTGGGTCGTATTCTGTGGCTTTCCCCTTCCTCTCTAGAGATGACACTCAGAATCATGTGCTCCTGTGCCAGTCAGCCCTGCCCCCAAAGGTGCCCATGAGGCTCAAGTACAATGCTGCAGTCGAGAGGGGATCTGGTTCCAATGCCTGGCTTCTGCATAGGCCCCACCTCCATGCCTTTGACTGTGTGCCTCAGTTTTCCCAGCCATAGAGCAGCCCTTTCACTGCTTACCTACCCTACAGTGCAGAAGACCTCTTAAAGTGCTGTGTAAATACAGGGCCTCCTTATGAATGATGGGATTAGGAATTAAACCTGATTTCCTTATGGAGAGGAGAAGATGGGAGGAGAGGAGGAAAGAAGAAGGGAGGAGGAGGAGCAAGGGAGAGCCAGGTGAGCCTTCCTTACAGGTAATTAATAAATTCCTTGTCATATCTCTTGGAAGGCAGAGGCTCATTTAATGTGTAGGATCCACCTACATGGGACCTCTCGGAGCTGAGGAAGACCAAACAGGGCAACCAAGAATCCTGCAAGAGGCTTGTCAGAACACTCAGGCAAAGGACAGGAATAGACAAGTCTCAAAATAAGCACTGCCACTGGCCATGAAACTCAGGAAAGCACTATTCGATCACCAACAAGCAAATGAATGCAAATAACAACAACAAAAATGCCCTTTTCCTGCCTATCCAAATGACAAAGACTGTTTTAATGATGACATCCAATGTTTTGAAGGGTGTGAGGAAACAGGTGAGCACAGTCAAAAATCACTGGGGAGGGGTATGAATTATTACAGGTTTTCAGTGGGCGACATTTTTCTAAGAAAAACCTCAAACTATTCATATTTTTTGACCTAGTAATTCTGTTTCTAAGACTTCATCCTTTGGGAAAAATCAGAAATGTAGGCAAAGATAAATATTCAAGGATTTAAATCCCAGTGTCATTTTTAATAAAGAAAACCTAGACATAACCTAAATGCCTAAATGATTAAAAACAAGTATGACCCAAACAGAAGATGGAACAATGAACTTTTAAAACTGATTATTAAAACACACAAGAGCTTTGCTTTCCCAGGTGTAAGCACGAATCCGTAGGAAAATGTCCTGTGCTCTAGGTAATAATGGCTGTTTCTTATGTTTAAGGCAATAATGATCCATCTTACAGCTCGAATCACTTTACCAGGCACAGCAACATCTATTATCTCTTGAACCTCAGGATGAGGCCACATGATTGCTTATTATTCCCACACTGTGGATGAGAAAACTGAGGCTTACCAAGACGAGGTGACTTAACCCTACCAATATTAATTGAAAACCTATGACATATTAATCTAACCTCTTTCACACATTACTTAATTAAATTTTAGAAACATTTAAGAAATGTGCAAGACCTAGTGTTAAATGCTAAGGAAACAGCACTGAACCAGACAATTTCTATGAAAAGTGTGCTAAATGTATTAATGCTAATGTCTTCAACAACATGATTATCATGATGCCCATTCTGCAGATGAGCAAACTGAGGCTCTGAAAGCTTACGTGACTTGCCCCAGGAATGCCTGGCTTCAAATCCAAAGATCACATACATCCCATTACTCCTGGCAATTGTCTAAACTGCACTATCATCTTGACATCACCACACTAGACAGACTAGTCCCCCAAAAAAGGACCAGGCCCTCCCTGTCTATAGCAGGGGAGGGAACAAGGGCAAGAAACACCAGACTTGGGTGCCCAGCCCTGCCTGTACCTACTGTCAGCAACCAAAGCAGGAAAATAGACCCTAACTTCCATTTCCCCTGTTCCTCATCAACCTTCCTCACTCTCCCTCCTCCAGGGACTGTCTCACCAGAAGGGGCAGAACTGATTCCTGCCTACCCAGGTCCAGGTGAGGGACCCTGGAAGCTGCTATCCCCAACATCCAAGTACTGTATCTCCCTCCCTAGTCCCATATCACTTGGAATTCCACCATTAGTAACTTTCAGGTGTGGGAATGCCAGCCAGCACACACATACTCTGGAAGGGGGAATCGATCCCTAACTCCACACATAGCAGCCTTGCCTACCTGCACCACAGCTGCCTGCGTTTATGAGCTAAGCTCTGCACCAGGATGACTGGGAAGAGCTTGATGGGGGTACAGACGCTTTAGAGTAACTACTGTGGTAAGTTTAGACAGGTAGCATGCCAAAGGAAGCATATTCCCAGCAGGTGTGGAGGGCTAGAGTCACCCAGAAACAGCATCAGGAGAGAGAAGGAATGAGGAGAGCATAATATTGCCAACTGACCCTCCTAGCTCCTCAGTAACATAAATAAATAAATGAATGACTTGGAAATTATCCTCTGGGCTAACAGAACCACATCCTCTATATCACTTTTACCAACATTAAAACAGCTCTGTAAATGAAGCGGCAGCATTTCCAGTCTGCAAAATGAAAATGCTTTTGCCAGCACACCTTTCACCTGGAAAGCGCTCCAAGCAGCATGTATTTCTGTTATCCAGGAGAGATGATCACCTGTCCTTGGTGCTTATTGCCAAAGCCTCTGAAGAAGAAATGAGTGTCTGAGGGACCCAGAGACTGTGGAGACCAGCTGGCAACCTCCCCTGAGGCCATTTCAGAAGAATAAGTCCGAAGGCTCAAGCCTGTCCTACAGACCCCAGCCCCCAGCCCCCAGAGCCCAGCTGTGCCAACCAAGCCCTGCCTGGCCTGACCCCAGCCTCACAACCAGATAGCAACCCTCAATCCCAACCAGCCAGGTTCGGCATCCCCACCCCTGAAACCGACTCCTTTTCCAGGGAGCCAAAAAAATCCCAGCACAGAACCAACTGGTTTCCAACCTCCAGATGAGAGAATTCCAGCGCAAAAAAACCACCTCCCCAACACAGCAGCTTGCTGAGCACACAGACAGCATTCAACAAAGCCTCTTCAGCAGCCATATAAACCAGATAGATTCATCCAAAGTCAGAACTCAAGTGGCCGCCCCAGAGTGTCCTGTGCTGCTCATCTACATGGGAAGGCCATGGGGACCAGGGCTCCCGCTCGACACCCTAGAAGTCCCCACCATCCTTCCCACTCGTGTCCCACCCACTCACTGAGGCTAGCGTCTTGGCACTTACCCTCTCCCCAGCCAGAGGCATGGCAGCCAGTGGGGGTCCCATGGAGCCAGGACACAACCTTTCCGTGCTGCTAAACCAAGCCAAAGGCAGCACATCCTGCCCTCCCAGCCTTCAACAGCACAACCACACCACATCAGAGCAGGGAGAGGCACCGCTTCACTCATCCAGGTTTGGCCATGAGCTAGGGGGCGGGCGGGGTCACCATAGTTGTTTTTACTCACTGAACTCCAAATAGGATGACTCCAAGGACAGCCCCAGAGAAATTTCTGCCCATCCATCCCAGCAGCAGCCGACGAATCTATTCCTAAGCAAAGCAGCAAATCAGGAGACCCCAGTCCTGGGAAAGCCTATTTCAGCTCCAAGGCTGGGTAGAGGGATTTCAAACTCAGTCTTTCTGCCTGTCCATGGGAAATCTAGGCTCCCTTCCTGTGCCAGAGAAGCCACCAAGCCAGATTTTGTTTATAGAAAATTAATAAGACAATTCCACACCGCTGCCAGTGACATTCTGCTCCAACCGCTACCGTTTCCTACCGTTTCCAGAAACAGGCTTGTAGTTTCATTCCCAACCCCCACTCTGCGCCCCTTCAGCATGTGGCAAGGCTGACCTGAGGCCAAGCGGGGCAGGACCCGCACGAGGTCGTCTTGGCCATGCCCCGACCTCTGGCTAGGGTGGCCAGCCAGCACTTGCCAGCTTCTAGGTACAGGCTTCCCGCTTTAAGGAGGTAAACATGACATGCATGCCGCCTGCTCCCGGGAGAGCAGACACACTCAGAGGCCGGATTGCCTGTTGTCTCTCCTGCTCCCCGGACAACCACCACATGCACACAAAACGGGGTACGTACACAAGCCCCCGCATGCGGGTGCAGAGGGTCCTGGCCCCCGCCAAGGAAAGCGCGGAGAAGGGCATGTTCCTGGGGAAGACAGCCGAAGGCAGGGGCCGGGCGGAGGGAGGAAGGCAGCAAACCGGGTGGCCTGCCGCCCAGACAATAACAAAGATGGGAAGCGAGATTTTCAAAGACGCAGTGCCTGCACCCAGCGCTGAGCTCTGGCCTGGCTGCATCTTCCTGCCAGGGCACGCCTGCTCCCCTGGGGCACCAGGGCCATCAGAGAAAGGCTGAGGGTCCCGCCTCAGGCTGGGCTTGGCAGCTGGGGCAGGAAACCAGCTGCAGGCAGTGGTGAGGATGCACTGGAGAGCGCGGCTCTGGACTGATGGAAATTAAAGGTCTAGCCATTCTACTGGGAGGTGGGAGTGTTACTCTCCAGGAAGATGCTAGGGGTCAGTTAAACAGTCACTCAACCTTGGGCAGGAGTTGGGCTATAACTTGTACTCCTCTGCCCGCTAGAACCAAGGGGGAGGGGAGAGACGTTTTCATGCTACCTACGCCTCCCCTACAGGGAGTGCCCACACGGACACAGCCCTACGAAGGCAGATGCCAGTGGTCTGTGACGTTCGGGCTCAGTGCTGAAAAGGCTCCTCGGTGCCTGCCCGTACTTTCACCTCCACAGGCTGGGCAGGGACATGTTCTAACTGGCACTGGAATCCATCGCCATGCCTGTGCCTAAGTGGAAAGGTGCCTGTGGCTGGCACCACTCGAGGAGGACCTGGGCCCTGAGAGGCTGTGTCCGCCCAGTGCCCCCTGGAGGACAGGATGGCTTGCCCTTGCGAGCTGAAGCCTGCTCCCTTGCCAGCGTCTCCCGGCAGGTTGAACCACCTCCTCCTCCCTCTCCCCTCCTGCCCCACCAGCCACCTCCCCGCGGAATTTCCACACCTGCTCCCAGCTGGCCCAGGAGAAGGAAACAGAAAGCAGGAGACACCCCTGAAAGTGGAGAGGTGAGGGAGGGAGAGAAGCAGCTGCCTAGGCTGGAGAGGAGACGGCCCTGGCTCCCCAGCCTCAGGCTGTGCCCCCAGCTCAGGGCCTGGGCACTGCCCGCTCTGCTAGCGCCAGCCCCCAGCGGAGCACGCGCCCTACTTAGAGCAGATGTGCCCCCTAAGTGGCCCAGCCCCCTGCTCCTCCCCTCCAGATGTTCACCCTTCCCGTCACCACGGGCAGCGCCTGGTCTCGGCCAAACCCGGCCGAAAATGCCTTTTGTATCTGATACCCAGGGGCTCCCGAGGCAGGGGGATGGGTCCTGGGGGCGGAGGCGCCACTTCCGTCCCCGGTTCGGGCACCGCACGGCCCGGGAAACAATGACCTCGGACAGGCGAGGCAGGACTTCCCTGCGAGGGCACTTCGCGCCCGGCCTCGCCCGGGGCCGCCGCGGGCACCCTCTGCTCTCCTCTCCTCTACTCACCTAACACCGGAGGGAGGCGCAGGGTCCTCCCCTCGGGCCCCCTAGTCCAGCCGAGGTGGCCCCATAAGTTCCCGGCGGGCGGCGTGGGGTCCCCCCACCGCCGTGTGGCTCGCCCCGGGCCGGGTTCGCGCTTTGTCCCCGCGCCCTCAGGGGCGCAGCCCGGGGCGTCGGCGCGGGGGACCGGGCGGCGGCAGCGGGCTCACCTCTCATTGTCCGCGGCGGCGGCGGCGGCGCTCCGGAACCCCGGCAGGATGTGGCGGAAGCTGTGGTTGCGGTCCAGCTTGGGCTGGCTCTTGGTGCGCTTGATGGAGCCCTTGAGGCGGCGGCTGAGGAAGCCCTGCGCACGGGGCGACAAGATGGGGAAGGGGAGGCGGGGTTAGCGCGGCGGCGGCGGGCCGGGACCCGCGCGGGACCCGCACCCTTGCTGGGCGGCCGCGCGGCCGAGGGCGGGCCGGGCTCGGGCTCGGCCCCAGCAGCTCGCGGCCCGCGCCGCCCGCCCGCCGACCGAGCGCCGACGGCCCGGCCCGCGCAGCGCGGCCCAGCCCACCCCGCCCGCCACGTCGCCCCCGCCCCCTAAGCCGCTGTTGCCTTGGCGACGGCGAGCCGAGCCGCGCCGACCGCGGCCGAGGCTGCCCGAGCCCCCCTGGCGCCGGGGCGAGGGGGCGGGGCTGCGGAGGGGCGGAGACCCCCGGGGACCTCCATGGCCGGCCGCCCAGCTCACCTACCCGCCGCCTCCGAGCTTGTCCTCCCCGGCGCGAGGTCACACCACCCGCCCCCAGCCACCTGGAGGAATCCACGCCCCCCACCCCGTCGGGGATTGACAAAGCGCCTTCCTCCGCTGCGAGGTCGCTGCTCTCAGCTCCGGTGGTGCCGATGAGAGCGGGCGCGTGGTCGGCTGAGGCGCCGGCTGGCCTGCGCCTAGCAGTGCCCTGGTCACCTAGACCCCGATTCCGGGCGACTTTCCTTCCCAGAGCGGCAGTAGCTTGATGTCAGGGTGGGGCCGCTCCCCGGAACCGTTGTATGTACCCCAGCAAGGACAACCACCTTGGGGGACGGGATCCCTAGTGCCCAGCTCAGGGAGGTGCCCGAGGGGCTGAAGGGTTTGCTGAGTATCCCCATTAAAAGCTTCAAGATTTGGGGAACCTTATTCAGGCCATTTATCCACCTACCAGGTTGCACTGACTGAAAACAGAGCTTAATCCTCCACCTCCCCCATCCCAAGAGCTCCTGGTCTAATGGAAGAGACAGAGGAGACAGGCGTTCAATACACACAAGTCGAACCAATCTTCCCTTTACAGGTGACGGGATAGATGTGGGGGCCCCAGGGGACACAGCCTGGGTCCTGCCGGGCTTGGAAACTACAGGCAGCTTGAGGCAGAGAAAAACTGGAGGAGGGGGAGTCCTCTAAAGAGGGGGGGTTCTGGGGGCTCACCCACCCCAGTCTCAATTCCAGGTGGCAAGTGAGATATTAATTTAATTTCAGGTTAATGTACATAATCCAAATACCACATTCCATCCATCACAAAATAAATGGTCAGTTTGGCAGCCCTCTCTGTGTCCAAGAGGAGCAGTGGATGTTTGCCACAGGCCCTGGGCTGTATCTGTCCATCTTCAACATGACAAGGTCAAACATGGGCTGTACAAGTCATCTCATGTCACCCGCACAGACAGAAAATGACAGAAAAACATTCACTGCAAATGAAGAAGCTTGCTCAGACAGGTAAAGTGACTCACCCAAGGACACCCAGCTTCCCGGCCTGGCTAATTTGAGAGCTTTCAAGATTTCCCTTTTCCTATCTTTCTCCCTCTGCCTTTTCCTCCTTCCTCAGCCTTTCATATCCACAGGACACCTACCCCTGTGGCCACCTGTTGGGATTCTGCGTGTCCTTCAAGGCCCAGCTGAAATGCTACCTCACCAGAAGGCCATCTCAGGCAGTGGAGTCCAAATGCCTCTCACCTCTGCAGCCTGGAATTATCCATCAGGGTATTCTAATCAGCTGCCACAAATATCTCTTAGGTATTAGGGGCTGCAGGAGGGACCCTTCTCCAGAGGCATGACCCATAGACAAGGCAATGCTTAATGCAGAGGGACCGCAAATGGTGGCAGGTCAGGGGACCACTAGGCTCTCCAGGACACATGGCATGGAGGCAGAGGCCTGCACCTCTGCGTGAGCTCTGAGCTCTCCCAACCTCTGCCTCTTGCCAGGTATAGAGGAGGGGGCTGCACCTGGCTAATTTGGATGGGTTCTCTTCTCCCAGGGTTGTGGTCAAGCAAGTTATCCTAGTGGGCTTGTACCTTTTCTTGGTTTTTATTTTCTACACTGATGAAAATTTCACAATTTTTGCAATCTTGAGGTACGAAGAACATAGAACCATGTTTCACAATTTATGTAGCTCATTCTGGAGCAATATTGATGGCTTTATCCTATTTCTGAGTTTAAAAAAAAAGTTTTCTCCCGTCTAGGAGGTTTGATGCACATGTGCCACTTCCTCTTCCCCACTCCACCCCCTGTGACTTTACTTAATGTTCCTCTGACAAGCAGCCTCCTCCTTAAAGCCTACTCAGAATGGTACCTCCCCCACCCAAACTGACAATGACCTTGGGGACTCCTAATACCCTGTCATATTCACTCTTTCACCTTAATGAGAGCCATTATGTGCTAGACACAGTGGCCAAGATAGCCATGAACATTATGGAGTGAGCAGTGTATGCATATTCAAGAGGTCAGGGGGCTCAGATCATGAGAAAAGAGATTCTTCCAGGGAACAGAGAGTGTTCCCGTGGACCCACCCACCGATCATATCACACATCCACCTAGAGACCTGTGTCCCCCAGATAACTCAGCTCAGGACCCTGCATATGACAGACTTAACAAATACTCATCATCTTGGAAAGCCACTGCCAGAAGGGGACTCAGATGCAAAGGCTGCATTACAGGGTGACTGGGGACCAGAGTAGGGAAGGGCCTTCCCCAAGGTCACAAGCAAGGTTAATCAAGGACCGTGGACTCCAGTCCTCTGCTCTGCCCAGCCAGACAGCTTGTTGCTCTCCTTCATGGGGGTGGAGGGCCAAGGGCGTCCTCTCCCTCTTCGCCGGATGAAGGGAGGCAAACCTTTTCTGCTGTCCCTTCAGAGGCAGCTCCTGGGACTTGATTTCTGGAGGCAGCTACAGGCCCGAACTAGGGAAGAGGGGCTAACTGGTCTTCAAGTCAGAAACTCTTATTCTAGACCCAAGACAACCTTTAATTGAGGGGCAGTGGGCAAATCATTCAGTCAAACAGGGTTCTTGATACCCACTTTCCGGACCGCATGTGGAGCCCACTGACAGCCCAGTGGCTAAGAACCAAGTCAAACCCAGCTCCACAGACCCCTCACTGCAAGAGAAGACAGTTAAGGCCCCTTGCCTCTCTGTGAAATGGGTGGGGGGCTGCAGTGAGGATTAAATTGGCAGATAAAAGCAGATAAAGCTGCCAGGCACGGTGGCTTATGCCTGTAATCCCAGCACTTTGGGAGGCTGAGGCGGGTGGGTCACCTGAGGTCAGGAGTTCAAGACCAGCCTGGCCAAGATGGCAAAACCCCGTCTCTACTAAAAATACAAAAATTAGCCAGGCGTGGTGGCACGAACCTATAATCCCAGCTACTTAGGAGGCTGAGGCAAGAGAATCGCATGAACCCGGGAGGCGGCGGTTGCAGTGAGCCAAGATTGCGCCACTGCACTTCAGCCTGGGCAACAAAACGAGATTCCATCTCAAAAAACAAAACAAAACAAAACAAAAAACTGATAAAGCTTTAGGCTCAGAGTGTAGCAGACAGTAAGTGCTCAACAAAAGCCACGTGGAATTCCCATATACATGTACAGGACTGTTAAAAACACTCCGTTTGTAGTGACGTGTCGGGCCTAGCTCATCTGCAAGGATTATAGGTGGTCCCCATAACCACTCCCTTGCCTACGGACAGACTCTGACCCCCTAGCCACACCCCCTAAGGCCTGGCTGTATCCCACTTCTGCAGATGGCGCTGGACCACAGAAGCCCACCCTTGCTGACCATTCCCACTGGGCAGCTTTAGCCCCCTCACATCGCTTGGCCTCAAGTCTTCATTCAGACAAGCTGTGGGCCGATTGCTGGACCGCTCTGAGCCTCAGTGTCCCTATGTGTAAAATAAACTGATGATAATACCTACTTTATGGGACCCTGGGAAGGATGAAATGAGGTACAATGTCGCCAGAAAGATAGTAACTATTAAGCAATTACACACAGTAGTAGGTTTATTGCAACCCATACTGATGTTGGCTGAGCACCACCACCTCTTTTTGCCCCAATGGATAAATGGCCACCAAGGGTGGAAGTCAGTCTGGGCTCTCCGAGGAGGCTGTGGGCCGCCCGGCAGGGGGACAGGGACATGAATGAACAGGCTTGCAAAATGATTCTGGAGCCACAGAATGTCATCCAGTTTGGTAGTTTTGAACTCTTTTAAACAAGCACTTTTTTTTTTCCTAAAGCAACCTCACAGAGACTCCCGATGTCCAAAGTGCACGGGGCAGGCAGGGCTGCTCAGGTGGAGGCCTCAGCTTTCATTCACTGGAGCAAGGACTGATGTCTAAAGCTCAGCAAGCAGCCTACACAGTCTGCGGGGACCCGCGGCTCCCTCCCCAGATGGGGCACTCTGTCTCTATTAAAGCAGCCCATGTCCCCATCTACTTGTCAGGCAGCTGTGCCACAGCGCTGAGGTCAACCAAGGCCCCAGGGCTTTTGCACAAGGCTGCTGCCTGGTGCCACCTCCCCAGCTCATTCCCTGACGGCTAGGCGTGGATAGCTGTGTAGCCCCCGCCCCTCTCTGTGGATGGCCCACTGCCCATCTGGACACCCTTCCTATGCCAGCTGATCCCCTAGGCCCTAGGCTTCCATCATATCACTGACCAAAGCACAGGGCAGTTTGAGTGGGGGTCAGAGGCCTGGGGGGTCTTTGGCTGGAAGGATGCGAGTTCTTAAGCAGCTCTACTACCCCAGTTCCTGCCACTACACCACCATCCTGAAATCTGGCCCACAACCCTGCTCCTTCTCCAGAAGGTCCTGAACGACTTTCTCAAAGGCCTTTCAGAATTCAAGACACGTGATTTCTTCATTCACTCATTTCAATGAATTCCACGTGATGATGATGATATATTACCAGCAATCAAGCTTCTGTTCTGACGAATCACCCCCACCCTAGGAGAGGATGCCTAGGAGCGCCCAATGCCCATTATCAGGAATCCTTGGGAGGATAAGAGCTTCAGAATTCAGGATGTTTTGGATTTCCAGGTGGGGGAATGCAGGCTCAGAGAAGTTAAGTCACCTGCTGAAAGTGGCAGAGCTGGGACTGTAACCAAGAGAGTTCTGGCCCCTGGGATGGGCAGCGTGGGGACTCCCCCATATAAGGAAACAGAATGAACAGCTCTGATCATCCTCCCCACACTCAGCCCCAGGCACTGTACTGTACTAGGCCTCAGGGACCAAAGCCAAGGCGGGAGGGAAGAAAGGGAGGCCCGTTCACTCCCTGATGCAGAGCTGTCCCACAGGGGCTCCCAGTGAAGACCTGGAGGCTTCCCACCCCCAGGGAGGGGAACCTTGCCCAGTGCTGTCCTTGTCTGTGCCTCACTCCCAGCCGAGGAGGCAGCCCCTGGGGAACCAGGGATCTGCATTTCAGCACCACCACCTGGACACCCGGGAGCCCCACGTCACCAATGGTCTCAAAGGCACTGCTTCTCACCTGAATACGAAGCACTGAGCAACATGCCTAGCACACAGTAGGTGCTCAATCAAGGGTGGGTTCCTTCCCCCAAGCCCAGCATCTATTTGTCCTTGCATTCTTCCTCCAGGCCTGTCTTCATCACCCTCTCCCCTTTCAACACACTGACCTGGGCTGTACAGATGGGCAGGTGGGCCTGGCAGAACTTTGTTGCCTGTTAAGCCCTCAGCTGCCCACTGGGGAACCCCAAGACAGTACTCAGGATGGAGGCAGGACCCTGCGGGCCCTCCCTCCACCCAGGCCCAGTTCCTCCCATGGCAGTTTCTAAGGCCCATCCCCAAAGAGACAGCCTTGGAGAAGGGAGACTGTTTTGACAGGCATGTCTCTCAATATCTTTCTGGGGCTTTGCCCGAATGCCAAAAGCACATCTAAATAAACAGGAAAGGGAAGAGAAGATCCCATCCAGATCCTGCCACCTCTCTCAGCTCCAGGAGGGGAGAGATGCTGGGTGCACGAGCTGGCAGGCCGACCTGACACTGCGGCAGGCTGGTGGGGGCACTAGAAAAGGGCTGGGGGTGGTGGGGGTCCTGTTTCCAGAGTCACAGGGTGAGAATCAGGAGGGCCCACAGAGGGCAGCCAGGCCAGTGATACTGAGGAGACATCTGAGGCCCAGAGGGCAGTGGGACCTGCTCAGCATCATCAGGCGGAGCCATTAGAACCTGGGTCCCCTGCTCTTTGCCCAGTGCTCTTTGCATCTTTAGCATCCACGCTTCAAGAACCTCCCAGGCTGCCCACACTTCCTCTTTCTGGGCCACAGTCTTCCCATCTACAACACGAGGGGTTGGACTGGGTGATCACCAAGCTCCCTTCCAGCGCTGATACTTGATGATTCTATAAAGTCAGAGCAGCTGCCAGGGCCAGGCTGCCTGGGCCGCCCCAGGCTAGGCACTAACAGCATCAGGGAATTCTCTGGCTTTGCCCAAATCCTTCAGATGCGCCATTCCTCCTGCCCTCCCCTTCCCTGTTCCCCGGTCTCTACCCTCAGCAGGCCGCCTGGCTTCTCTGGCCTCCTTCCCTCAAGGGTATGCACCATCAAAGAGGGTTCCAGCTGGAGAATGACTCACTAACGTGGAATGTCAGACACTGTGACAGGCGAAAGAGGGGAGGCATCTTAAGCTGGGATTAAGTTGGTGCCTTCCTGGTGGCCACCTACTCACAGGCCACCCTATGCCCACAGAACCCTCTACAATCTCATACCAGTGAGATCGCCACATATTCTGCCTAGAAAAGGTAGCCAGACTACTTAAGTCATACAAAGAAAACCAATTCATAGGCCTTGAGAGCCTTCAGGGAAGCCCCAGGAAAAGGCTGGACCCTGACATTCCAGGGTCACTGTTGTGTTAAAATACTGCCTGGAAAAACACACTTAAACATGTTCTCATAGAGAAATATACAGGGCCAGAAACATACACAAGTTCAAGGACAGGCATGCATACAAATGCACACAGGAAAGGCATCCCACAAAGAAATGTATGTGTAAGCATACAAGTACCCCAGTACCACCACACATACAGACACACACAAACACGTACGCATTGATCAGCACACACACGAATACACACATACACGGCCATGAAACATACAAGCTAACATACAAATACACTGAAACAAGTCCATAAATATACACATGTACTCAGCTATCATTAGGCACCCGCAGAATTGTGCAGACACACAAGCTAAACACATGGGCCCACGTGTGCTCAAATTAACAACCAGGACAGGAAGGGCAAGCGGCCCAGGAAGCTCCAGAGTTGGGAGCCCAGATCTCAGGACCAAGGCAAGAAAACAGCTCTTAACGGCTTCCAAGATGACCCCCTCTGCTTTTCTCACAGGGCTTCACTTTGTGGCAGTCTTTGAGGACAACAACTTGTTTGCTCCTCTCACACTCAGAAAGCTTGCCTTTACAGCTCCTGGAACCTGTGGCTTTTGGAGTTCTGTTCCCTGGCAAGAGCTGAAGGTCCCTGCCCTAAACATTTCTCCTGCCCATCAGCACACCTGAAATTCCACCGTTTGACACACCTCTTTAGGTCCTAAGGGTAATTCGATCTCTAGGAATCCCCAGGTAAAATGTAAATAATTTTCATCCTTCCTCCGGAAGAGGGTGAGAGCAGGGGATTCCACCACTTAATGGCTATGGGGCCTTGGGCTCATGACTTAACCCTCTATGCCTGTGTCCTCTTCTGTAAAATGGGGACAAGGTAGTTGTGAAGATTCAATGAGATCACGCATGGAAGAAACTTAGCCCATTTCCCTGCATACAATAAATACGAACTGCTATCATTGCGGTCATGATCACTTTCATTGTCATAGTTTTTTTGTTTTCTTTTTTTGTTTGTTTTTTTGAGATGGAGTCTCTCACTGTTGTCAGGCTGGAGTGCAGTGGCGCGATCTCAGCTCACTGCTATCACTTCCTTTGACCACCAGAGACCAGCCCAGCCGTTAGCCAGAAAGGCCTGGGCCGTTCCTCCTGCCTGGGAAGGAAGACCCTCCACACCCTTCAGGTACCTCCTCAGTCTTTCTCTTAGAGGCCTCCCCTGATGTCCCCACACTAGGCCAAGTCTCCCTGTAGACTTACCACAGTTGTAATCATAAGTGTGTTTGTTGGCCGGGTGCGGTGGCTCACGCTTGTAATCCCGGCACTTTGGGAGGCCGAGGCGGGCGGATCACGAGGTCAGGAGATCGAGACCACGGTGAAACCCCGTCTCTACTAAAAATACAAAAAAATTAGCCGGGCGTGGTGGCGGGCGCCTGTAGTCCCAGCTACTCGGAGAGGCTGAGGCAGGAGATTGGCGTGAACCCGGGAGGCGGAGCTTGCAGTGAGCCGAGATCGCGCCACTGCACTCCAGCCTGGGTGACAGAGCGAGACTCCGTCTCAAAAAAAAAAAAAGTGTGTTTGTTTACTGCCTCCCCCACCCCATACTGGACTGTAAAGCCTCCAGAGCAGGGGCCATGGCAACCTGGGTCTCCAGTGCTGGATGCCTGGCAGGTATTCTCTCAATAATTCCTGAATGAATTCACAAATATTTAATGATATAAAAGGAAAAAGAGAAAGTGCCCTGTGGGGCTTTTTAAAAAGATTTCACTTGGGAGCAATCTGGGCAGACTTGCTGGAGGAGGCAGCTCTTGACAGCATTTTAGAAACATTGAAGGTGGGACAGCAGGTGGGCTTGCTGAGATTGGCTGGGGCAGGATAGGCACATACAGGCATTCCAGGCAGACTCACAGTATAAGCAGAGGCGTACAGGTAGGACAGCGGGGAGTCTGGCTGCCCTGGGAGGCCCCTGGAGTTATCACAGGTCCCTCCAGCCTCCAAGTTACACACCACCACCTGAGCCTGGGCTTGTAATCCCTTCCCCAGGGCAGAGGACACCTAAGTAAAGGGGAACCCTAAGGAACACTGAGAGTCTAACGGAGGAAAAAGAGGGGAGCCCAGATTTGAAGAGGGTAAAGGTGAAGCTGGGAGGGGAGTTGAGGACATCGGCAGGGCCCTCCTGATATCTGCCAGTGCCCAGGACTGGGCGGGCATCAGCGAACAGAAACGAGTTACGCATTCCCAAGGTCCCAGCTTGGGATGTGACAACCCAGAGCAGCCAGGGAGTGACTCATTGTCCCATAAATCCTCCAGCTGACACTTGCCTTAACATAATAAGCCTGTCCCAGAGAGGTCTGGATGGCTACAAACACCTCATCAGCTCTTTAAGCTCTCAGCCAGCCCTGGCCAAGGGGTGGGGAGTTGGATACCCAGGGCCTCATGGCTGCAAGGAAGCCGATTCCACCAGGAAGTTACACCCCTGCAGCAGGGTCTATACTATCTCCGCCTGCCTGCACGTCCTATCACTGAGGTCCCAGCCAGTCCTCCCGGGGCCACTTGCTGACTTTAGTGCTCATTCCCCAGCAAAACTCCCCTATCCTGTGCTCTGTGCACTGCATAAGTGGCAAGAAAACCATGTTTGGAGTCTACAAGTCTGGGGTCAAAACCCAGCTCTGCTATTAATACTAATGAGGGCTCTTCCAACACGCTGCTGAGAATTAGTCAGATGTATTTAGTAAGCCCTGTCTAAGCTTCAGGCACTGTATTAGAGCTTCCCATGACTTCTCTTTAATTCTCACAACCCAGTGTGCAGATGGGAGAACAGAAGTTCAGAAAGGGCAACTAATTTGCACAGCACCGCACGGCCAGGAAGCGGCAGAGCTGGGTTCAACACAACAGACAGGCTGCTCCAGAGCTAAAGCTCTCATGTAATTCCATTACCAGACTGACGCGCTGAGCCAGCACCTAAGCTGCTCTGTGACTCAGTTTCCCTGCTGTACAACGTGGGGATTAGTCTAGCTGATCGCTAAATTCTTTCCAGCTTGGTTGTGCCTCCCTGGTGACCCATTTGCAGGTGACAACGCATGGGGGGGAATCTCCTGGGGACAAAGGGGCACTAATGGTGGGACTTTCAGGCTTGCGCTGGGCCACAGGGAACTTCTGTTGGGTAGGATTCCCCTGCACTTCCAGGCACCCAGCTGGCCCGGGTGGCCCCAGGGCAGCAAGGCAGGAAAGAAGTGCTATCTTGTTTCTCTCCCTGGACCAAGAGCCACCAAGGAAACAACAGGACCCCAGGGAGCTCCAGGCCTGAGGACCAGTAAACACTAGTGGGAGGGAGGGGCGGGGGAAACGCCATAAATCCACCCGAGCAAGCAGTGCTTTTAAAAGCCCTTTTCACTACAGAATACAAAATGCACCATTTTGGGAGAGGATTTTATAGGCTATTTCTCCTCCTGGGTGATTTACCATCTGCGGGCCAAGGTTCACCTGGGAGTCCTGGCCTCAGAAGGCCCATGGGTATGGGGTGGAGTCAAGGTCAGTTTCTTCTTTTTTTTTTTTAGACGGAATTTCACTCTGCCACCCAGGCTGGAGTGTAGTGGCGCGATCTCAGCTCACTGCAACCTCCACCTCCCGGGTTCAAGCTATTCTCCTGCCTCAGCCTCCATAGTAGCTGGAGTTACAGGCATGTGCCACCACACCCGGCTAATTTTTTGTGTTTTTAATAGAGATGGGGTTTCACCATGTTGACCGTGTTGGTCTAGAACTCCTGACCTCAGGTGATCCACCCACCTCGACCTCCCAAAGTGCTGGGATTACAGGCATGAGCCACCACCCCTGGCACTTTTCAAGGCAAGGGCTGGTGTCCTGCTGGCCTCTGGTGGGCTGGGTCACTTGTCTTGACCTGTCCTCCCCAGGCAGGGGGCCACTCTGGCCTCAGACACACAGTGTGGGGGCTGGCAGAAGTGGAGAGGTCACGGCTCACCCTCTTCCCTGCTCACCCTGCACTTACTCCATTTAATTCGTTTAGTCCCTGTCTCTGTCTCGTGCACCTTCATTCCACAAGCCCCTGACGAGCCTGCCACAGGTGAGTCCTTGCGCCAGTCCTGGGAGTTCAGACAAATCAGAAACAGTCCCTGTCCTTGAGAAGGTGACCACTGTCCGGTGGGAGAGACAGAAGTGATGGATCATGAAGTCACAGAGTCCGTGAGGGAGCATGTACAGGTGGGGTGTTCTGCAACCTGGACAGAGCCCTGGATGGCACTAGTGAGCTCTGGAGACACAGAAATGAGGAGGAATTGTGGATAGAAGGACCCGCCCACACAAAGGCATAGAAGCTGGGACAGCCTGGGGGGCTTGAATGCCAGGCTGGGAGCCGGATCCCCCACCCTGCTGGGAGCCATCTAAGGTGCTGGAGCAGGGGAGTAACAAGCTCAGCTCGTTTTAGACGTTCTTTAAGCAATTCCACAGGAGAAGTTACTCATCCCGATGCAGAGCCTTGTGTTAGAAACAGATGTCACTGCTGCCACCTCCACAGAGGGCCTCCTGGCTTTGGAAACAACAATTGCTGCTCGACAACTCAGATATAATTATGTCTGTAATCCCACCAAAATGCCACTTGATCGTCTCATTTTCGTAGCATGAGGAGGTGGGGAAATGAAGGCGTCTGAGCCTTGCCCCTGACATGCAGGCCCCCCCACCTCCCAGGAAAGGGGAGGACCTGCAGGGCCACAGGGCAGGATGGCAAGAGGAGAGCAGTTCTCTCCTATCCCAGGGGTGTCTGACCCCTAGGGTCAGGCCTGCTCAAAGCAGGGGCAGGACAAGATAAGGCAGAGAGATGGGGAGGCCTGGGTCCAAATCCCAGCTCTGTCCCTGCAAGCTGTGTGGCCCAGGACAATGCACCTCCCCTCTCTGGGCCTCAACATCCTCGTCCATAAGATGGAGAGAAAAACAGCACTGACGAGCAAACACTGGGCTGCGTGCTATGGGCCAGGAGCTGTGAGAAGTTCAAGATCCAGGCCCATGAGCGGAGCCATCCTCAGCTAGCTCTTCACTCCCCATCTGCCTTGATTTTCTCACCTTCTAAGGGTAAGATTTGTGTTATCTGAGCCTCGGGTTGTAAGGATTAAATGAGACAATACTTAGAAAGTGCTCAGCACAGGGCCTGACCCAGAGTACTGTGTAGAACAGGATTCAAAATCCCCCATCGTACAGACAGCAGAGGTGGTAGAGCTGGGATTCGAACCCAGGCCAGTGGGACTTGGAGTGCAAGCTCTGACCACCACCCTGCCTCTCCCACAATGCCCGCCTTACCCCCTCTCAAAGCAGTGGTAGGTGGAACAGGTGCCTATAACCCATCGAAGGCTGGCAGTGACTGAGTGTCTGTCAGCATCAGCCTGGTGACCACAGTGCAGCAGCCCTGCCTGGCAGATCACATGCTGGTCCACCTCACCCTGTGCCCTTCCTCTTGGTGGACAGCTGTCTCAGTCCCAGACCTTGTTCCATCCAGTGTCCCTGACCAGGGTCCCCTTTCAGAACCCCTGGCTTTCTGGTCAACCCAGGCCCAGCTGGTACAGCCAGTCATGCCAGGCCCAGTCATTGACAGGTGCTCCCAGATCTGAGCTGCTCCCAGGCCCCAGCAGTGCACTCTACACCTTGTTTAGCACAGTGGACCAGCTCCCTGTGGCCCCGACACACAAACCCCTGGGACTTCAACACTCACTGGGAGGAGCCACCCAGAAGTCTACTTGCTACCCTCTGCTGCCCCCAACTGGCAGGAAACCGCCCTGCGCAGACACCTCCATCTCCATCTGAACTCACCACCTGAGAACTTGGTCGCTGGTCCCCTAGGAACCCCTCCAGCCCCTCTCCACCTTCTACTGCCAAGGCTGAGCCCTAGAAGTTCAGTCAGGGGTGATGTTGCTTTGGGGCCGGGACGGAAGGGTATGGAAGGGAGAGGGGTCTGCCCAGTTACTTGGCGCTCTGGAGGAAATGTGGGGTGGAGGTGCATCCCTCACACAAGCAAAGGGAACAGGTGTGGGGAATGCTCCCTTGGGCCAGGCACTGAGCCCTCACAGCCACTCTGTGGGGAGGGGTTCCTGCCCGTTTACAGACAGGGAAAGACAGTGGGGCAACTTGCCTGAGCCATCCCACAGAAGGGAGCAGTGGCCAAGATTCTAATCCTGCTCCACCCCTGGGTTGGGGGGACTATCCCTGGGAGAGGCCAGCACTGTACCCCAAGACCCTGAGTGGGTGTGAAGAGAGGAAGAAAGGCCCCCACAGAGCATTCCACCTGCCAGTTACTGAACCTGGCAGGGATTGGGGTGGTGGCCTTTACACCTTAATGGGAACCAGTTCATCTGATTCCATGCTGCCCAACAGGCTTAAGTGCAGGGCTGGGGAAATGGAATTTACAGGGATGGCCTACTGATGCATTTGGAAGACCCCAGGGCAGGAAGAAGAGGGGGTACTGAGGCTGGCTTGTTCCCTTCACTTCCATCCTCTCCACTCACACTGCCCAAGCCAAGCTGCCACTTGCCAGGATGAGGCAGGAGATTCCAGGGATCCTTGAAGTGGGCTCTTCCCCCTATCCCTGCCCAAGGGCATTCTGAGCACAGATGTTGCGGGGGGAGAGGGGGTTGGAACAGGCTCCTGAGAACCTGCTTGAGAAAAGCAATTTGCTTGTCCCCCCAACCCCATGCTGGATCCCCACCCAGTCTTGGTCTCTGCCCACTGAAGGAGCTCCAGACTCTCCTAGCCTGGTCAAGTATGCTGCACTCCATGTCCGCTCTGGCCTACTCTGGCCCACCTCACCTCCCTTGCTGAGGACCTCATACTCCTGTTAATATGGCCTTAGATCCTGTCTGCTCTGTTCACTGCCACGGATCTCTTCTCGCTTCCATTCCAGCCACTTCCCGACATTTCAGCCCCCAAACTGCTCTCAGTTCCTGCTGTCATTTGCTCATGCTGTTTCCCATGTCCTGGCCTTTGCCTGGAATGTCCTTTCCCCTTCACCTGCCTGGAAATTACTTCACCAAGCCCCAGCTGGCCCTTCTGTATTTCTGCAGGTAGCAACTACGTTTTCATCCTCTTTGTATCCTCAATGACCGGCATAGGCCCTGACACATAGTTGGTGGTGATGGCAAATTTATTGAAAGAAAGAATAAAGAAAGGCAAAAGGAGAGAAGAAAGTAAGTTCGTTCACACCGCGGCAAGACTCGCAGACCAGAGCTGGGCTCCCGCCCCTGCCACCCACCAGCTGTAGACCTGCTGAGGCCAGGCCCTTCTCCTCCCTGAGCCTGGGATCCCCAACTGTAAAATGGAGCTAATGAAACCACCTTCCTGTGTATTAATGGGGTGGGGCGACAGCCTCCCAACCCTACCAATACTGCAGCAGTCCCACCTCTGTCCCAGGCCTCAGACTAGCCTGGTCTTGGATTCAGGAGGCTCCAAGACCCCCTGTCCTCAGACTCCTGCCCCGAAGACCATCCTTGCCCCACCCTGGCCACCCTGGACAACTCCTGAATCCCACCTTCCAACACTCCCTCTGCAGAAAAGGGGGACGCCCCCCGCGGAAGGCAGACACAGACCAAAATGACAGTAATGCTCCTTTTGGGTTTGAATAGTTGAATACCAATCAGGCTCCGTGAAGGGCAGGGATGGAGGGAGTGAGGGTGGAGGGGGCGGAGGGGGCAGGGTTTGCTCTCCCACCACCCCGCCCATCTACTGAATACACGCTGGATGCTGGGTCAGGAGACTGACTCACAGAGCGAAACTAAGCAAATTTCTTATACTTCAAGGAGAAAACTGGGGCACCCATGGTGGGACCCCACCCAGGGGTCCAGCACTACCGCCCTGTTACAGCCAGGACCGCGTGGCTGACATCCCTCCGCTGGTTGATGGGCCACAAATATAAATATGTCCCAAGTGAACGACCATCTGAGATAGACCCACAGCAGCCTGGGCCAGTGGAGGGAGCCCCAGCAAGTATCCTGGGCAAGCTGCTCCTCTCTAGGCCTCAGTTTCCCCATATACCCTCAGACAGATCTGGCTCGTCTGATCTGTGAGCCTGGCTGGCTTTTCTGTTCCCCACCCCAACAGCCACCTGGAGCCTCCGTAGCTTGGAAGGGGCACAAATGGGGGGCAGCGAGGCCGACTCTGCAGGGAGCAGAGAATGACCCCTCCTGGACCTCAAGTCACACATTCCTCCTTCAGGCAGCCCCCAGCCCAAACTTCGGGTCCCTCTACAGTTGGGGCTGGGACCTGGTGGCCAGGAAGGGGCAGTGTGCAGATGAGCGGGAGGGAGCTGTCGGGGAGCTCCAAGGGCAGTTGGACCAAAGAACACCCATTCCTCCCAGGAAATGTGATGGGGGCTGGGAGAAGGGCTCAGCTGAGACGGGGTGGCTGATGTCCAGGTGCTGGGAGGAGAGGACAGGAAGGAGTAAGGGGTGAGGACCACTGGATGCAGGGGAGACCTGGGCTCAATTCCAGGCCCTACCCTAGACATGCTGTGTGACCTCAGGAAAGGACTCTCCCTTTTATGATTCTCAGTCCCTCCTCTGTATAGGGAAGGGTTGAACCAGTTAATTTCCAACAGCCTTTCCATGGTGACATGGGCGGGAGGGTCACCCACTAGCTTGCATATTTGTATTCACATGCATGTTTCTTGTGTTTGTGTGACAGAAAGACAGCTGAAACATGGGGAGGGTGCAGGGAGGCTATAGGAGTGGGAAGAGGGGTGAGCAGCTGGGAAATCTGAGGTCCACAGCCCAGAGGTCTACTGCTAGCTCCACTCACAGCCATCATCCACTGTAGTTCTTGTATCCTGCAGGAGGAAGTCCAAAGGCTTTAGCTCACCCACCAAGGTCTCTCACTCTTCTCTCCGGGCCCTGAACCCATCCAGCACTCCAATCACACAGGGCCATTAGCTTGTTTCTATTCACTTCAGTAACTGAAATACTCTTCTCCCTTGGTTCCTGACGAACTCCTATGCACCCCTCAAAGCCCAGCCCCAAAAGTCCCTCCTCTAAGAATTCTTCCCTGTCCTTCCTGGCCAGAAATAACTGTTCTTTGTTCTGTCACAGCATCCTATGCAGAGTGTGCACAACCAAGCACCCAGTAAAAGTGAGTTGGTGAAAGAAACCAAAGACCTGCTCCTAGAATCATCCACAATCAACCCAGTGTTGAGTTTATCTGCAGTTTATTCCAGCCCCTTGGGCCTTCCCCTTCCTGACACTTCTCCTTCTCCATCTCACAAAAAATAGCCCTGAGACCTAATTTCAGCTAAACCTTCAAACACGACTCTCCACTTTCAACTTCCCGAGGAGGAATCAATTGGCTGTCAAGTTTCCCAGAGCCTCTGCCACCTCCTACACCCCGGGCCTGCCAGCCATCCTCAAGGTTGATGGGAGGGGGTGGGGGCAGAGGAGGGAGGGAGGAAGGACCCAGCCTGCAACAGGGAAGGATGGGGCTGAGGAAGGGGGCAGGCTGAGGAGCTTGTGGGGAGACCAGGAAGAGTCATCAGCTCTTTGCCTCCCAAATCAAACCACGGCTCCTCTGCCATGGAGTGGCAGGAGAGACAGAACAGCACGCTGTTGCTGCTAAGGGGACCAGGGCCTGGGGAAGCTGGGTGGGCACATGCAAAGCCCCCAGACCCAGCCTGACCATTGGTCTATGCAGATCCAGGGCCCCAGCTTGCTGCCTGCCACCCTTCCCTCCTTCCCTTCCAGAAGACGCTACTGGCACAGAGCAGACAGACCTGGGTTTGAATCTCAGGAGCCTGAGAGCTGATGGCCACATATGCACACGAAGCCTCTCTGGTCATCTACTCCCAGGCCCCTTCCCCCACCCTCATTCAGGGCCCCCTATAACTTGCAGGGCACATACCAGCCTCGTAGCACTGTGTGGTCCTGAAGAGCCACTCCCCTACCCCCCAACTCTCCCTATAGGAGGGAGGGAGTTGTCCCAGATGGGCAGAAATTTCCATTCCTGGCCAAGCCACAAAGCTGGTATGAGGCTGTGCAGGGCCTGAAACCCGGGTCGGGGAACTCTCTAGAGCCCATTCTCTTAGCTACTGCACCAGAACATTTAAGCACCTATTTATGCCTGAACTGTACGCTGCCTTACAAAGTCCATCCCCCACATTTCACAAAAGGGGAAACTGAGGCTCTCCCAGGGTCATATAGTCTACAAGAGGCAGGGGCGGGACTAGCACTGAGCCTTCAACACCCTGCAGAGTGGCTGCAGGTCCTCGGCTGACTCACAAAATGAGGAGGGGTGGCATGTGAGGGTGTAAACAACCCAGGCTCCTGAACCGCTGTCAGCTGGGTGGCGACCTCTGACAAGCCCTTCTCAGGCCTCAGTTTCCATGGAGAAGGTGGACAGGCTGAGCCTTGTAGACCTTACACCCTGACTCATTGATTCTCCCTAAGGAGCACCCCTGTAAGAGATGCTGACAGCCCGCCATCTGGGTTTGAAATGGCAGTGAAGGTGGCAGTTATTCCAGTGCGTCCTGTGGCGTCTCCCCTGCCTCCCCGAGGCAAAACCATGTTTCCCGGGTTCCCTTGAGGGTCTACACAGAGCAGAAGTCAGCTGAGCACGTGAGGACATAGCTTTTGGGAGCCTGTAAGTGAGCAAGTGTGTGCTACGGGCTAGGGGAGGGAGTAGGTGCTTCTGGCCCTGCACAGGGTCTGTCTGAGGGACTGTCCCCAAGGCCCAGGCCAGGCTTACCTCTGACCTTTCCCCAAACACCCTGTCCTCTGCCTGCACTCCAACCCTCCTAGACCTTTACTGATGTTTTACAGCCAAAAATGGAAACCCGATTTGGATGTTAATGATGGATTTCATCCCTGAAGCACCTACCATGGGTCAGACTTGGGCGACCACATTTACCAAGTCCACAGTCCAAGCAAAGTCGGTCATTCCACATTTTACTGTCAAGAACACGAGGCTCACTGGCTACCGAGATCACATGGATCATGGAAGAGCTGGGATTTGAACCCAGTTCCCCACCTCCGAGTTCTCCAGTCCCCCCAGCTCCCAGCACCCAGCCCAGAAAAAGAATCTCAAATCACATCCCTTAAGGACCAAGGTGCCCTGGAAAGGACACAAAACGTAGATGTCCGGCAGTCCTGACTCAGGAGCTGAGTGACACCAGCTAAAGAATGTCACCTCTGAACCTCAGTTTCCTCACCTGTGAAATGGGCACACTAATAGTGCCTCCCCTAGAGGGTTGCCATAAGAAGTGGGCAGAACGACCACCTTGAACATGCTCTCCATCCTGCAGACCCTAACCGGGCAGGTGGGACTTGAGTTGAGTCCCAGGCAGCTCGAGGTTCCCAAGGCTGGCTCTAACCGAAGGTGGTTTTTACCCTGGGAGACAGAATGAAGACACCACTACAGGGAAAACACCGATCCTAGCTGTCACTTAAAGAGCTGCAAATTATAAAAACTTTAAGGCGTGATAATACCCCTATTAGAGCAACTCAGGAAAGGGAAATAGCGGGAAAAGCGATGCTGATGGGGTGCTGGGAGGGTGTGGGGCAATGGATCCGCCTCCTAGCTTGAGGATGGGTGTGCTTCATGCCCTGCAGTCAGAGAGACCTGGGCTCGAATCTTGGTTCCGCCACTTAGTAGCAGTTGGAGCTTAGGCAGCAAGTGACTTTACCTCTCGGAACCTGTTTCCTCACCTGGGAAATGCGGTAACCAATGTTTCAGCTGTAAGTGTGTTTCCTGGATGAAGAGAGATCAGGTAGGCTGGGCGTGGTGGCTCACGCCTGTAATCCCAGCACTTTGGGAGGCCGAGGTGGTAGGATCACCTGAGGTCAGGAGTTCGAGACTAGCCTGGCCAACATGGCAAAACCCCGTCTCTACTAAAAATACAAAAAATAGCTCGGGGTGGTGGCAGGCTCCTGTAATCCTAGCTACTCGGGGGGCTGAGGTGGGAGAACTGTTTGAACCCGGGAGGGAGAGGTTGCAGTGAGCCAAGATCACACCACTGCACTCCAGCCTGAGCGACAAAGCAAGATTCTGCCTCAAAAAAAAAAAAAAAAGAGAGAGAGAGAGATCAGGGATGTAGGACAGTGAGCCCAGTGTCTGGCACACAGTAGGCACTTCATCAATGGAGGCGGCTACTATTACTAATTATTATTAGTCATCGTTCCCTAGGGCCCCCCTGAAGGCCCACCCTGCCTGCTGTGGCCCCAGGGATCCAGAGAGATCACAACTTGGTCTTTGCTCCAGCTGATGGGGGTCACCCTTGCCCCAGCCTCCAGGCGCTCCCTGCAGGCTGGAGACCAGCTTCCTGAGACCCCCTGGCAAAACTCAGGGCCATGACCCTGAATCCTCTCAGCACAGGCTTCCTCCTCGTTGCCCGCAGGCTCAACCCCCAGCTGGGTACTCAGAATCACCTCCTGGGGAAAGCTTGTTAAAATGCAGATTCCCAGGCCCTGCCCTGGCCCAGTGGACTGAAATCTTAAAGAAGGACAATAAGCTAGTTTTTAAGGCATTTTTATAACATATCGACAGTGGAGAGAATCAGTGGCCCTGGGGAAAGCCCCATCCCTTTGGCCTGGTACTGGAGGTTCCACGTGATCTTGACTCAGCCAGGCCTCCCAGCCTTACCTCCTACCCCGTCCTCCAGATCCCCTCAGCTCCAGCTCCACCAAGCATTTCTGCATGCCACAAACACATCAGCCCCTGACCTTATGAGCTCACATTCTCACGCTGACACTAAGTACTAGGAAAGAGAAGAGCAGGCTGCTGTGATGGGGAAAACCAAGAGAGCTTCCTTGAGGTGGTGTGGTCAGGAGTTGATATCTGAGCTGATGCCCAAGGGATGAGGAGCCAGCCCTAAGGCAAGCAGAGGAAATCTCTAGGGTGCCTCCATACCTTTGCAACTGCTGTTCTCCCTCCCTGGAAATCCTCCCCTCTCTCTCTGTCCTTGCCTAGCCATTTCCTACAGACCCTTCAAGACGCAGCTCAAAAGCTAGCTCCCGTGGGACCCCCTCCCAACCCACTGGGAATAGCCAGTCACTTCCAGCTCCCCTGGAGCCCCTATATGATGCTATCCAGTGACAGCCAGGCATGCACACTCTCTGTTCCCGCCACCCAGAACCTTCTTTCCTCTGCTCGCACACAGCAGGCATGCCAGAAAAACTGATGAGTGAATGAATGGATGAACAAACCATCCAACACCCACCTGCCCTACAGACCTGAGCTTCCTGGAGAAAGGAATGTGTCTATGTCATCGCTACGTTTCTGGTGCCTGGCACAGCCCTGGAGAGAGGTACACACAGTAATGCTCCTGAATGAGGGAGTGAAGGGACCCAGAACTCTGGTGTGTGTGTGTGTGTGTGTGTGTGTGTGTGTACACGCAGAAATGCAGAAGGGCATGAACAGTCAGACGTTAAGGGTCATTGGGTTCTGTTTCCATAAAGTTGTTTAGGTTTGTAATTTTTAAAAAGTCTGTGTGCTGGTGGGGACCACTCAATTCAATAGCTACGATATATATTCTGTTTTGTCGGTTCTAAGCCATCATCAGTTGTAAGATATAGCATTATTTTATGTACCACCAAGAAAGATTTAAATTATGGTATGCCATGAGAGGTGTTAAAATATATGGAAACAAAAATAGTGCATCTTTTCAGGATTGCAGAAGCACAGTGTGTGCGCGCCCTCAAGGGTACATTTATCTAAACTAACAAGAGCCTCTTCTCTTCCCGGGCCAGCTCAGCGCTGGGCCCCACAGCCTTCGGTGCTGTCTGTCCTCCACCTGCCCCCTCCCTCTCAGGATGGGACCCCCCATGTGGCCACCGGGACCAGGGCTGAGCCACGGAGATGGGAGCAGCTGAGGGATTGGATACCTAGAGCAAGGGAGGCCGGATGCTCTCCGGGTCCACGAGGCTCCAGGAAGGGGGGCCGCGGGGTCACAGAGCAGCACCCCGGGCGAGGTGGTGATGGTGGTGGCAGTGGCGGTGGTGGTGACGCAGAGATAGTTACCGTGACCCGGAACGGCGTGGCGGCCGAGGGCTCCATGCTGGGGCTCTTCTCGGAGAGGCTGCCGGGCAGGCTGCGCCGAGAGCCCGGCCTTTCTTGAGGCGACTCTGCCAACAGAGGAGAAGAGAGAGGTTGAACAAGAACAGCCAAGGCCACACAGCTAGGGCCTCCTGCCACTCCCATCCCAGCCAGGACAACAGACAAACTGGTCCCTAGAAAATGGTCCAGGCACTATGGAAAAGTCTGGCAGTTCCTCCAAAAATTAAAAATACAAGTACCACGTGATCCAGCAATTCCACTCCTGGGTATAACCCAAAATAATTGAAAACAAGTTCTCAAATACCTGTATGCAAATGTTCACAACAGCCCAAT
Organism: Hylobates moloch; assembly: GCF_009828535.3. Classification (NCBI taxonomy): domain Eukaryota; kingdom Metazoa; phylum Chordata; class Mammalia; order Primates; family Hylobatidae; genus Hylobates; species Hylobates moloch. Next base: position 93,901,293 of record NW_026652285.1, on the reverse strand, counting down.
AGTGGAAACCCAAGTGTCCATCAGCAGAAGCATGGACACACACACATGGTACTGACATGCAAGGGAATACCATTCTGCTCTAAAAAGGAATGACGTTCTGATTTAAGCTGTAACGTGGATGGACCTTGAAAACATTACACTGAGTAACCCAAAAGGACATATTTTGTATGATCCCACCCATTTATATGAAATATCTAGAAGAGGCCAATTGGTAGAGACAGAAAGTAGATTTGAAGTTAGCAGAGGCTGATGAGAGAGGGGAACAAAGAGTTATTGCTTAATGGTACAGAGTTTCTGTAAAGGGTGATGAAGAGTTTTAGGAATGGATAGTGGTGATGGTTGTAGAACATTACAAATGGACTTCATGCCACTGAATTGTACACTTAAAACTAGTTAAAATGATAACTTTTATGTTTTACATATTTTATCACAATTTTTTAAAAAGGGGGATAAAAAAGGCCTGGCACAGTGGCTCACACCTGTAATCCCAGCACTTTGGAAGGCCGAGGCGGAGGGATCACCTGAGGTCAGGAGTTCGAGATCAGCCTGGCCAACATGGTGAAACCCCGTCTCTACTAAAAATACAAAAATTAGCCAGGAGTGGTGTCGTGTGCCTGTAGTCCTAGCTACTCGGGAGGCTGACGTGGGAGAATCACTTGAACCCGGGAGGCGAAAGTTGCAGTGGCCCGAGATCGTGCCACTGCACTCCAGCCTGGGCAGCAGAGTGAGACTCTGTCTCAAAAAAAAGAGGGGGAAGTTTCCCCAAAACCCCCACTCTTTGTAATGTAGTGGGCTCCCTGTCACTGGAGGCATACAAGCAGACAGATAACTGAGCCATCTCCTGGGATGCCACACTTGGGGAGCTTGGATGACTTCTCAAGTTTTCTATTTGTTTTAGAGACAGGGCCTCATTCTTTCGCTCAGGCTGCAGTGCAGTGATGCAATCATACTCACCCAGCCTAGAATTCCTAGGCTCAAGCAATCATCCTGCCTCAGCCTCCCAAGTAGCTGGGACCACAGGAGCACCTCAACACAACTACCTAATTAAAAAAAAAATTTGTAGAGATGCGGTCTTCCTTTGTTGCCCAAGCCAGTCTCAAACTCCTGGCCTCAAGCCATCCTCCCACCTTGGCCTCCCAAAGTGCTGGGATTACAGGGCTCAGCCACTATGTCAGTCCCCATGTTTTCAAACATGAGAATCTGTGACTGCTGGCTTCCAGTTCAGACCTTCTTTTCCAGAGGCTTTAAATTTGGGAGGCCTAGAGAGGCCAGTGGGAAATCCAGAATCCAGGACAGCAGCCAGCCACTCGGTGCTCACGGGTCACTGCTACATCACCAGGAGGCGCTCAGGGCAGCCATAGCTTCCATGGGTCAAGAGAGGCTGATCATCTGGGTTTTTCAAAATATGAAGTATTCTGACTCTTAAATGGTGGCAGCTTATTGAAAACTTTTAGTCACGGCCTTAGCACACCTACATAAAACCTCCTGAGTCTGTCCAACCTGCCAACCTGGCCACTTTCCTCACTGGTTCCCCCACAACAGTGTGGCACCAGCTGCCTCTTTGCCATTGCTCCAGAGGTGGCCCCCAACAGAGGACTCCCTTCCTGCTCCCTTTCCCCAGCCCGGTCCATACTGCAGGCCCTAGAGGAGGTCCTAGGTGACCCCCTCTACCTCTAGCTCTTGCCTCGCTTTTGGCTCCTACAGCAATAACTAGACCTGAGTCTCCTATCAATGCTCTCATTTGCAGTGTATGTGTGTGTGTGTGTGTGTGTGTGTGAGTGTGTGTGTGTGTGTGTGTGTGTGTGTGTGTGTCTGCAGAACTCCCAACACCTACGCCTAAGCTGGCTGCATCTCCACCTTCCCAGCACCCTGCATGGAGCCTGGTGCGTGGGGGGTGCCTGGGAAAGACCTGTTGACTCGCAAGGGAGAAAAAGGACAGGGCAGAGGTTCCCCTGGTAGGTGTGAACACACAGGGGTGTGGAGTGAGATGGGAATGCCCAGACAAACACACGTGCATGTTTATACTCATGCAGATACTCCAATGTGTACACTCCCAGACCCACCCCAGGTACACATTGAGCAGGGGACGTGCGCACACACACACAGGACAGATGACATGGGGTTCACACAAGGATCAGGCTTTCCAGAAGGCAGAACAGGATGCTGGGGCGCTGTGCGCTTTCCAGGCCATTCCCTCCACACAGTCACATGGACAGGAGTCCACAGAAGCACAGGCTTCATCCTGAGCCTTGGCTAATGGCCAAGCAGGCAAAGCTGTCCTGAGACTGGTTCAGGCCCACTGACCTCCAGGCAGGCCTGAGGCAGGCATTGACACCAGGTTCAGACCATCCAGCCCCAGGCGCCTCTTCCAGAAAAGCTCCCTTCCCACATGGCTCATCCTCAGCCTGGCGCCATCTGTCTCTTAAGGCCCTTGCTGTTCCCGCACGGTGCTTCCTGCTTAGAACTTTCCTTGGACCTCCTCCTCCACAATCTCTCTAGTCACACTCAAGGGATAACCACTCTTTCTGGAGGTTTTGCTAGGAAAATTCTTCCCATGCTTTCCTGTCTGCCTTCATCTCTCACCCCTTCGCACCACCCACCTGGAGCACCCTCCTGTGCTCTGTGACAGCACATGCCACCTCCCTCTGGGAGGCTGTCACCCATAACCTATGTCCCATCTGCTATACTCAGCCAAGCTGCCAATGACCAGAGCAGAAGCTGAGGCTCAGGGTGCAGTCACCAGCCCAAGGTCACAGGGCTACTGAGCATCAGAGCAGGAATGAGGGTCCAGTGTGTCTGGACTGAGTCCATGGCTCCTTCAGCCCTAAGTCCCATGTGTCCCAACGCCCAGCCAAGGGGCCAACACATAGGAGGTACTCAGGGCTTAGTCTCGGGATGCAAACCTTAGCCAGAGGCAGACCCCCGGGTTCAGCCACCTCTCTAGGGAAAGCGGTAGAAGTGGGAGATGGGCAGTGCCAGGCACAGTCAGGACCCTGAGCCCAACTGCTTCTAATGCTCTCAATGCCCTCAGAAAGAAGGGACTCCTCACCCTGGCACCCAAGGCCATTCTACCTCACACACTCTCTGGCTTCTGTTCTTGCTAACCCTCTTTGCTGTACCTGGCACAATGCAGGAATGTCCCACCTCCACACCTTTACCCATGCTCTCCCCCTCCCTAGAATTCTCTTCCCTGGAATGGCCTCCTGCGGGAACTGTCATCCTTTGAGCTCTGGGGCAATGCTGGGGGCGCCCAGATCACTTTAGGCAGAATGACTCACAATCCCGCACATCAGTCAGCCCTGCAGACTTGCTACTTGGCGTCTCGGCAGGAAGATGGGTTGTCTGTTTCCCACCCCCACCCAGAGCCAGGCACCCTGCAGTGCTTAGTCAAGATTCATCCATCAAACCAACAAACACGGGGTACCCACTGCAGTTATGGAATCTGGTTGGCAGAGTCAGGCTGCCCCACAGGGGTCTTGGGATCACCAGGACGACAGGAGCTGGAGCTTCCAGGAACTACCCTCCCTCTCCTGACACACACACACAAACACACACACACACACCCCTGGCCACAGCTTAACACTTTCCTGGGTAGGTGGGCCCTCACCACTCCAGGAAAGAGGTGCATGGAGTCCCCTGGTAGAACACTGGGTGCCCAGTGAGGACGTCTTTCCACTGAGACCAACACTAATGCCCAGAATCCTGCCTCTTGCCTCCTGGGTCTGGGCCAGGAAGCTCTCAGAGGTTGCTTGGTCCAATCTCCCATTCGACAGATGATGAAGCTGAGACCAGAAGAAAAGAAACGTGTGTGTGATCCCTCAACAACAGGCCTATAGCAAAGAGTGCTCCCAAAAGTCTTTAACTTCCATTCAGAAGCCCTGGCTACACCCCTCCACCTGAGAAGGTAGGAAGGCCAGCAAGGAGCCCAGGGGGCGGGAGGATAGGGGCCCACTCTCCCTCCTGCACAGGGCAGCTGGCTCTCCTGCCTGACCTCTCCAGTCTCCCAGCCCACACCCAGGGCAAGGCCTGCACTCCATACGAAGCTGGAGGGGAACCTGGGGCACCTTCCCAGGTATCTCCTGTGTGGCCCCTAGTTCCATTCTCCACCTCTCTGCGCACTGCCTTCTGCTCCAGGGCCCTGGCCTGTATGGACTCTATCATCTGAGCTTCCAGACCCTCAACTTCCATGTGGTTTGGCCAAAGAGGAGCCCTGGCAAGAGATGAGGGGAGGAGGGAGAGTCGTCTGGGCTGCCTGCCTCCTCCACGGAAGGTCCCAGCCACCATCAGGATGACCTTATCCTCTGGACCTTTGCCTCCCAGCAACTACGCTCTCCCCTCCTCCGTGGGGCCTCAGGGAAGCAGCCCCTGCTGTCCCTAGCTTTGGGGTCCTGCACTGCCTCTGTGGTTCCCGAGGCCTGCCCACACCTTCATAAGCAGCCCCTCTATCAAACGCTCCTCTAATCACCATAGTCTGAAGCACCACCTGCTATTCTCCAGACCCCAAACTGATCCACCAGGTGGGAGCTCAACTGCCTAGGAGTCACCCATGGAGCTGATGGGACCTCCTTTACCCACAGATGGGGAAACTGGGCCCTGAGAGGAGCTGTGATGTGCCCGTGGTCACACTGAACATTGAGGGCAGAGTCTGGGCCAGGCCAGGCTCTCTCCTGACCTGACACCCCACACACCTTCCCCACGGAGCCAGCCACCTGCTGTAAGCTCTAAACACAAAGTTAATAAAGACATGGATCGCTGGGTTCTGGAACCACGTTTCTCAATGTTTTTTCATTGTCATTCTCCCTTAAGAGTCTTCCTAGACACTTTTTTCCTAATTTCCCCTCCATAAAATTTTAATATCACAGACATACAGTATCTTTTATGTACTGTGTGTATACTGGGCTTTGTACAGAAAGGTTTTTTTTCATCTTCTAGCCCAAGAACCAACTTTTTGCCCACTTAGGGATAATCTCGCCCCCGCTGAGAATGCATGTTCTGGACCCTTTCAAATGTAATCCCACAGGACGACCTGGGCAGCTCTATAGTGAGGTCCATTTTCCAGATGGAGAAACTGAAGTTCTGAGAAGCAAAAGTGACTTCCTCTAAAAGTCCTCCAGGGAAGAAGCAAGAGTATATGCTGAGAGTCCCTTAAACTGCCCCCAAAACCCACACTTCCAGCCCCAGAGAAGATGGAGGGGACATGGAGCATGGGGTCGGGTGAGGAGCCAAGCTGACACCAGGAGCCTGGATTCAACCCTGACTCGGCTGTGTGACTCCATGGCTGCCCCTTTCTCTCTCTGAGCTGATTTCATCAATCCAGTGAGTCAGGGAGTAAGAGCAGTAGTCATCTCCAGTCCTTGGCACCAAGTAAACACACACACACACACACACACACACACACACACACACACCCTCTATTTTACACAGGAAAAGAAGGCGGGGAACTGACCCGGAGTCCTAACTCTGGACCCTGGGGATTCAGCCTCGGGGTCCTAGGCCCCAGCATGCTGCCTTTGGCCTTTCATTTTGTAGCAAATCTTTTCTAATTTGAGCAAACAGACACTGGGAAGCCTGGCCTCATGGTCCCATAGGTCTAGCACCACAGCTGGTGCCAGTAGAAACCCAGAGAGGTGAAGTGAATCTGCTAAGATCACACAGTATGAAAGTGGCATTCCTAGGGCTAGATCACTGGAAGGGAGACCCAGCCGATCTCTTAAGAGTCCGCCCCAGACCTTCCAGCATGATCCAGCAGTCTTTCCTCCTCGGCTCAAACTCATTGTATGACTTCTATGTGACCTCTCGGTCACCTCGTCTGCAAAATTAGGCCATGGGACCAGCTGATCCTGGATCCCCTTTCCGCTAGGAGGTTGAAAGGGTCTCCATTCACCAGGCTGTCTTCCTATTCCTATTCTTGGAAGCCACAGCCGGAGAAATGCATTTTAACCTTCATGTGTTTGCAAAAAATAAATAAAATAAAATCAGTTTCATTCAAATGCTGCTGGCTTGGTTGCCATGGATACCACCTAATCATGAAGGATGACTGTTACTTGTTCCCATGGAAACACGGCGGCCTGAGGAACATCCTGTAATTTCAGACAAGACACCAAATTTCAGTTGTCGGGTTGCATTGCCCAGATCTTAATGCTTAAAAGCAGGTAGAGGCAGCAACCTCTAACGCTAGCGTCAGGAGAAAAGAAGTCGGCAAGGGTGTAGAACGAGGAGGTGCTGGACAGGGGTGTCCCTGTGTCCTCGGCAGTGATCGGGAAAATGCAAATTAAAAGTCTCAGATGCCATTTCATACCTTTTGGAAAGGTCCTAGACCAGTCCAGAATTTAAAAGAAATTAAGTAAAAGAAATGAAAAAGAAACCAGTCTAGAAATTAAAAAGAATTGTGACTCCAAATGTTGGCAGAGATGCACAGAACACTTTCATCACTGCTGGTGGAGTGAAAAGGGCTTGAAGAACAATTACACAATAGCCAGTAGGAACCAACAACACATACGTGCTAGGGCCAGAACCTTCCCTCCTACTCATCCAGTCAAGAAAACTGCTTCATCCTGCACACGTGGAGATCTGCACAAAGATACTCACCGCAGCACTCTTTGTAGCAGCAAAAAGTTAGAAGCAACCTAAATGTCCATCAATAGGGTAACAGTCATTCAATAGAACATTACACAGCAAGGAAGGGAGGACACTATTCACATGGAACACAATGGCACTACAAAGGACCTAGAGCTACAGAGATCAACATGAATACAACTCAGAAATATGATGTCAAGTGAAAAAAATCAGTTGCAAAAGGAAACGATGTGTAATCCACTTATATACCTTTTTTTTACAAGAATGTTCACAGCACCTTTATTTTTAATAGCCCCAAAACTGGAAACAACCAAACATCCTTCTATAGATGAATGGTTAAACAAACTGTGTTGCATCCAGAATGAGTAAGGCAGAATGACGGTCCCCCAAAGAAGTCCACACTCTAATTCCCAGAACCTGTGAATATGTTGCCTTACATGGCAGAAGGAACTTGGCGGATGTGGTTGAGGTTAAGGATTTTGAGATGGGAGATCATCCTGAATTATCGAGGTGAGAATAATCTAATGATACGAGTTTGTTGTTGTTGTTCTGAGATGCAGTCTAGGTCGGTCGCCCAGGCTGGAGTGCAGTGATGCAATCTCAGCTCACTGCGACCTTCGCCTCCCGGGTTCAAGCAATTCTCCTGCCTCAGTCTTCCAAGTAGCTGGGATTACAGGCGTGCACCACCATGCCTGGCTAATTTTTGTTTTTTGTTTTGTTTTGTTTTTTGTTTTTTTTAGATGGAGTCTCACTCTGTTGCCAGGCTGGAGTGCAGTGGCACGATCTCGGCTCACTGCAATCACCACCTCCGAGGTTCAAGCAATTCTCCTGCCTCAGCATCCCGAGTAGCTGGGACCACAGGTGTGTGCCACCATGCTCAGCTAATTTTTGTATTGTTAGTAGAGACGGGGTTTCACCATGTTGGCCAGGATGGTCTCGATCTCTTGACCTCGTGATCCTTCTGCCTCGTTCTCCCAAAGTGCTTGGATTACAGGCCTGAGCCACCGCGCCCGGCCTAATTTTTGTATTTTTAGTAGAGATGGGGTTTCACCATATTGGCTAGGCTGGTCCCGAACTCCCGACATCAAGTGATCCGCCAGCCTCGGCCTCCTAAAGTGCTTGGATCACAGCTGTGACCCACTGTGCCCAGCCAAATGATATGCATTCTTAAATGTGGAAGAGGGAAGCAAGAAGGTGAGTCAGAGAAATGTGATGAGGAAAGAGGCAGGAGAAATTCTAAGCCTGAGAGGAACTCCATCTGCTGTTGCCAGCTCTGACACAGACAGAGGTGGTCACGAGCCAAGGAATGTGGGTGGCCTCGATCTAGAAACTGGGAACAGCCCTCAGCTGATAGCCAGCAAGAAAACAGAAACCTTAGTCTTACAACTACTTGGAATTGAATTCCCCTAGCAAGGAATTAGCAATGAAATGGGTTTTTCCCTAGAGCCTTCGGCCTGCTGACACCTTGATTTCGGTCTGGCAAGACCCATGCCAGAGTTCTGACTTGCAGGGCTATAAGATTAAAAACCTGTGTTGTTTAAGCCGCTAAGTTTTAACTTGTTACAGCAGTCATAGAAAACAAATACACACCACTACGGAATACTACTTAGCCCTAAAAAAGAAACACACTATGGATACACACGACAACTTGGATGGATCTCCTGGGCATTATGCTGTGCGAGGAAAGCCAGTATCAAAAGGTCACATAGTGTATGATTCCATGTACACGGCATTCTCAAAGGGATAAAGCAATAGAGATGGAAAACGGATTAGTGGTTGCCAGGGGTTAGGGATGGCGGTGGGGCAGGCAGGTGGGTGTGATGTTAAAGGGGGAGCACAAGCGACATCTTCGTGGTGATGGAATAGTCCTGGATGCTGATTGCAGTGGTGGTTACTCAAATCTATATACATGATGAAATGGCAGAGAACTATACGCAGGCATGGTACCAATGTACACAAAAGATCTGGAATAAAAGCCCCTGACATCGGGAAGCTGGCTTGGCATGCGCGACTATGCCACGTTATTCTCCTTTTAGGCATAATTGCAAAAGACACAACCTCAGACAAGGTTACTCTGAGGCCATGATGAAGTGAGACAAAACAAGGTCACTACCTAATGTTTGTTGAAGTAACCCATAAAGACAAGGTCACTGTGCCACCCACAAAATACCAACCATCACCCTCTCTTGGTTGAAATCAGTGACTGCCGCTACTTTACCAGTCACAGCTTTAGCCCCCAATGCCAGTCTCCTCTTCCTAGAGATAGGACTCAAGCTACGCAATTATAGACTTGCCTCTGCCTTCTGACAGCAGATGCAATTCATCTAGTGTGAATCCCACTCCCTTTGACCTCCCCCAAGTCACCCAACCAAAACCCAAATCCTATACTAGGTTCTTCCTAACACACTCTTACTGAGATGCCCCATGGTGCCTGCTCTCCCTCACTGCAATGAGTAATAAACGCAACTTACTCAACTGGAGGTATGCTCTTGGTGGGTCTTTGGCTAGAGGGCAACTGCAGCTGGAGGATCCGTCCTATAGTTAATGTAAGATACAACCATCAGAGAAAACTGGGTTCTTGGGACTTTTCTGTACTGGTTCTGCAATTGCTTGTCAATCTATATTTCAAAATAAAAAGTAAGGCTGGCTGGGCGCGGTAGCTCATGCCTGTAATCCCAGCACTTTGGGAGGCCAAGGTGGGCGGATTGCTTGAGGCCAGGAGTTCGAGATCAGCCTGGCCAACACCCAGCCTGGCCAGCATGGCAAAACCCTGTCTCTACTAAAAATACAAAAATTAGCTGGACATGGTGGTGGATGCCTGTAAACCTAGCTACTTGGGAGGCTGAGGCACGAGAATTGCTTGAACCTGGGAGGTGGAGGTTGCAGTGAGCCAAGATCACACCACTGAACTCCAGCCTGGGTGACAAAGCAAGACTCTGTCTCCAAAAAAAAAAAAAAAAAAAGTAAGCCTTACTATGGACCCTTTAAGCTGAATTACACTTACTGTCTATGTGATTAATATGATGTTTTACTTTGTTTACATGTGCATGCACTTACATAGAAAAATATCATATCACACAGTAGCCAAAAACTTATCAGACGTTCTCTTTGGAGAAGGGGACAGGCTATGAATGGAAACAGATGACTGTACAATTTCCCGAATGAAAAATAATTAGACTTCCCAAAACTAATAGTAAAATTAAAATATAAATAGGTGATATGACTCAGCACAAATTGTACTCGCTGAATACATCTGAAGAGAAAAGAATAGAAGGAAGAGAAAATACAAAATCAGAAAACAAAACAAAACAAATTAAAATTCACAACAGCCTGGGTGCAGTGGCTCACACCTGTAATCCTAGCATTTTGGGAGGCCGAGGCAGGAAGGTTGCTTGAGGCCAGGAGTTCAAGACCAGCCTGGGTAACACAGCGAGGCCACTATCTCTCAGAAAAGTCAAAAATTTAGCCAGGTGTGATAATGCATGCATGTCTTCCTAGCCACTTGGGAGGCCGAGGCTTGAACCCGGGAGGCGGAGGTTGCAGTGAGTGGAGATCGTGCCACTGCACTACAGCCTAGTGACAAAGCAAGACTCCATCTCAAAAAAAAAAAAAAAAAAAAAAATCAACAACAGCTCAAATGGTGATATGGTTTGGCTCTGTGTTCCCACTCAAATGTCATCTTGAATTGTACTCCCATAATTCCCACATGTTGTGGGAGGAACCCGGTGGGAGATAATTTAGATCATGGGGGCGGTTTTCCCATACCGTTCTGGTGGTAATGAATAAGTCTCATGAGGTCTGATGGGTTTATCAGGGGTTTCTGGTTTTGCATCTCTCTCATTTTCTCTTTCCACCACCATGTAAGAAGTGCCTTTCACCTCCTGCCATGATTCTGAGTCCTCCCCAGCCACATGGAACCGTAAATCCAATTATACCTCTTTTTCTTCCCAGTCTTGGGTATGTCTTTATCAGCAGCGTGAAAACAGACTAATACAAATGGCTAGTTAGAAAAAGTGGATCTGGCCGGGCGTGGTGGCTCACGCCTGTAATCCCAACACTTTGGGGGGCTGAGGTGGGCGGATCACTTGAGGTCAGGAGTTCAAGACCAGCCTGGCCAAATGGCAAAACTCCATCTGTATTTAAAAAAAAAAAAAATGAAAAATTAGCTGGGTGTGGTGACGCACAGCTGTAATCCCAACTACACAGAAGGCTGAGGCAGGAGAATCATTTGAATCTGGGAGGCAGAGGTTGCAGTGAGCCGAGATCCTGCCAGTGCTCTCCAGCCTGGGCAACAAGAGTAAAACTCCATCTAAAAAAAAAAGAAAACGTAAAAAAAAAAAAAAAGAAAGAAAGAAAAAGTGGATCAGAGAAGCCCAAAGATCAGAAATCAGGAACATACCTGTGGGTGGGGAAACATAGCTCCCACATGGAAAGTGAACTGGCTAGTGCTCCCCGAGGGAGGGGCCAGGTGAACTCAGCAGGAAGCCAAAGGTAAAAAACACCATGCAGGCTAGGCGTGGTGGCTCACGCCTGTAATTTTCCCCAAAGTGCTTTTCCCCAGCACTTTGGGAGGCCGAGGTGGGTGGATCATTTGAGGTCAGGAGTTCGAGACCAGCCTGGCCAACATGGCAAAACTCGGTCTCTATTAAAAAGATAAAAAGTTAGTCGGGCGTGGTGGTGCACACCTGTAATCCCAGCTACTCAGGAGGCTAAGGCAGGAAAATTGCTTGAACCGGGGAAGCAGAGGTTGCAGGGAGCCAAGATGGCACCACTGCACTCCAGCCTGGGTGACAGAGCGAGACTGTCTCAAAAACAAACAAAACACACCATGCAACAAGTCATGGAATCTTCAGATTGTTAGAACTTTCCAGACAAAGAGCTGTCCAGCTTATGCCTCTGTGTATGTCTATTTAAGTGTGTGTGTGTGTGTGTGTGTGTGTGTGCGCGTGTGTGTGTGTGTGTTGGGGCTGGGGATGGGGGATGAAGCCAGATAAAGAGTTTGCTGAAATAATGCACTGATAAATTGGCAGCTCTCCTGGCTCTCACTGTACACTTTTTCTTTTTAATTTTACTTTTAGTTCTGGGATTCACGTGCAGAATGTGCAGGTTTGTTACATAGGCATACATGTGACATGGTGGTTTGCTGCACCCATCATCCTGTTGTCTAGGTTTTAAGCCCCACATGCATTAGGTATTTGTCCTCATGCTCTCCTTCCCCTGGCCCCTGCGACCCGCCGATAGGCCCCAGTGTGTGATGTTCCCCTCCCTGTGTCCAAGTGCTCTCATTGTTCAACTCTCACTTATGATTGAGAACATGCCACTGCACACTTTTTCTAGCTCGGCCTTCAGGCACGCCTCTCTGGGACAGGGAGGAGAGGTGTTGCTTGGAGGTTACTAAACCTTACCCACCTGTGCTACGCAGACTAATGTTCCCCAAGGAACCATGCGTCCTAATCCCTAGAACCTGTGATATGTCACCTTCCGTGGCAAAAGGGACTTTGCAGATGTGATTAATTTAAGGATGTTGAGATGAGGGGATTATCCTGGATTACCTGGGTGGGCCTAAAATAATCACAAGGGTCTTTACAAGAAGGAGATAGGCAGGTCAGAGAAAGCAATGTGATGACGGAAGCAGAGTGACATGGGGCTATAAGACAAGGAACCAGGCAACTTCCAGAAGCTGGCAAAAGCAAGGAAATAGATTATTCTCCAGAGCCTGAAGAAGGAATGCAGCCCTGCTGACACCTTGATTTTAGCCCAGTGAAAATGATTTCAGACTTCTGTCCCCCAGAACGGTAAGATAATAACTTTCTGTTGCTTTGAGTTACAAGTTTGTGGTAATTTGTTACAGCAGCCACAGGCACTAATACATCCATGGATCCAGGCTCAACATATTCTAGTTACATTAAAGGAAAGATAGAGGGATAGAGGTTCAGATCATCGGCTGATTCAGGACTATGGACTTTCAAGGGCTCCCATCTCTCCTCTTTCAAATCTACAAATGCCTTAATGAAAGAGAAGAGCTTCCTTTTAGAAATATCACACTTATTCCCATAGAAGGTCAGCTTTATTCTTTCTCCATAATGCACTTTTTTTCAAAAGACATATGCAATAGAGCTTGAAAACCATAAAAATATAGGATACCTTGGTTGCTTATTTCATAATATAGCTTGGAGATGTTTTCACATCTGTACACATTATCCTTTCATACAGTCACTCCACACTCTGTGTATTTTACCTTTAGTATAGGTACTAAGTACATCTGTAATACTCCTTTAGGGTATATAAGTTCTAATTATAGCACTCCAGAGGGAACCATGATTATCAAAACCTAAATATCCACATGTATTATTAAATTCATCTTATTTTTCATTTCATTCATTAACTGTAAACTATTTTCCCCCAAAATTTCCACCTTAGTAATGTTCCGCACTTTTGTTCTTTTCTTTATTTATTTTCATTAGAGACGGGGTCTCACTATGTTGGCCAGGGGGTCTCCGACTCCTGGCCTCCAGCAATCCTCCTTCCAGCCACGGCCTTCCAAAGTGCTGGGATTACAAGCATAAGCCACCATGTCTAACTCATGTTTACTTAAAATCTATATTATTAAATTAGAACAACATGGCTATATGAAATAACAGGCTTATTTTTTTCTAACAAATATAAACAGGCATAAAGTTTTAAGTGTGTACATATTGGTTTTTCCATGTAATTCTGAAACTTTCTTTACTTTTCTGTATTTGACAACTTGGAAGTCAAATTTTAACTTGTCTCCAAAGTTCTAATTTAATGATTTGATACTAAAGCAAAACTGAATTTCAGTCCTTTGTGTAATTTTTAGCCTCTAGAACAGTTGGCTCAGACTGTATATCAGATCCTGTAAGGGACATGAGGTTATAATTTGGGAAAGCTACAAAGAAGATCATTTTATGTTCTAGAATAGATCATGATTTTATGTTCTAGCATAGATGATTTTATGTTCTACAATAGCCCTAGGAAGTCAGCAGGAAGGGGAACTGATATAAACCTGAAGCTTATTCTGTCTGCTACGCCATGGATCATAGAGTCCTTTGTCTCTGACCCAGGTGTCTCGTGTCTTCCGCCAGCACTCATGAAACTACCTGTTTAACTTGTTAGCTGCAGGTAGAGTAAAATCTCAGCCACTTCAGTGATTAGCCAAGAGCACTAAAATATACTAATAAATTTAACACATAAGAGACTAATAACTCAGAAACTCTGCTGAGAGACACTAAGGATCTAAATAAAGAGGTATACCACATTCAAGGGTTGGAAGACTCAGTGTTGCTTAGCTGACATTTCTCCCCAAACTGATCCATAAAGTCAATGTAATCCCAATCAAAATCCAAAATAAAAATTTTGAGGACACTGACAAGATGAATTTTAAATTTAGATGGCAAACCAAAGGACCTAGACAGCGAAACAAACTTGAGAGAGAAGAAATAGGTTGGGGGACTTACATTACCTGGTCTCAAGAAGTACTTTGGTCTTGAAATATAGCTAATTTACAAAACAATGTAGTATTGGCATAAGGATAGACATACAGATCAATGGAACAGAATAGAGTCTAGAAATAGACCCATACATACATGGGCAACTGATTTTCAGAAACAGTGCCGAGGTAAATTGATGCTGGAAATGATGTTTTTCAACAAATAGTTCTAAAACAACTAGTTATCTCTATGTAATAAAAATGGATCACCAGGAAATGTGGAGAAACAGATCTAAGAGAGATAATGACTGTGCCATGTATTTGTATTTTTATCCTAAAATTGACTCCTGAATTAAGAAACATCAGTTCCACCTTTAATAGGAGGAAACTGAAGTTCAAACCATGACCATACAGCTAGGAAATGTTGAAAACAGGATTCAAGCCCGAATATCTCTGAATCTAAGGGTTGCCCCAATGTGGGAAAGGAATAGCACTGTGCAGAGATGAGTGAGAAAACAGTGGTCCCAAGTCACTCAGGAAGCTGAATTTGCACCCAGCCCTTGGCCTCTCTCTATGTCCCCAGGGCCCAGCTCAGTCCCAGCTACCCAAAGATGAGGGATGTTGATTTCACATTTTGTTTTTATGATGTTGAGTTTGGAGGCGGTACAGGTACAGTGTCCCGAGGCCATGGAATTGTGATAGCCTGCTGTCTCCCGAAGGGAACTGGGATCGAGTTCCAATGGTCTCTAAGCTCAGGAGGTGGTTCAGAGTCAGAGGAGGTTGCCCACTGCTGCTGGGGAGTGGACTCTGGTGGGAGAGGGACATGGGGACAACTGTAGAGGGCTCAGCATCCAGGCCACCATTCCTGCCCGGAGGATCCGCAACATAGAGCACTCGGGGGCAGGGCACAGCAGCTCCTCAGAGGGGACGAGTTTGGCTTGGAGCTGGTACTCCAGAGGTGGGGCAGAGGAGCTAATGAGAGACATCCTTCCCAGTTACATCCCAGGATGCTGGGTAGGACCCTTCCGCAAGGACAGTGCAAGGGTTTGCTCGCTCGTTGGCCTCTGGTTGGCCGCGTTAATAGTCTGGTGTAGCCTAGTATAAATCCTACAAGGTTTTCAGCATCTGTCGACCTTGTCCCCAGGTTTTCCTTTTGCTTCTCTACTTAGCTCCCTAACAATTGCTTTTGACAGCCCATGCTTCCTATTCCTTATCTCTAGACACCCCTCACTTCCAAAGAATTCCCAGCCTTCCAAAAATCTCTGGATTTCCTGAACACTCCAAGGATGAATTTACCGGCCCAAAGTCTTCTCTTAACCCTGAGTTTCTTTTTCCTTTTTTACTTTCTGACAATTTCTAGTAATTGGAGTCGGCAGTGTCACTTTCCCCATTTTTTCTTCTGGAGTTTTCTTCCCACGATTCTTTTCTCTGCAGCTGCAGGGCCCATTCCAGGGCCGGCAGAGAGCTGGCATTTATTCTGTGCTGCTGGAGTTCAGGAAACTAAGGAGGTCTCAGGGTGTCCATATGTGTTTGCTCCTCTCTGCCATGTGCAATTTCACCATATCCATTTTTAAACACACAATGCAATTCGACACACTTGGAAGCATACGCATAGGCTTCTATGTAAAGCAGAAAGCACATGTAGGCAGGATACCCACCACCTTTGGGTGGCCAGTTATCCCTGGAGAGACAGTAGGTGGCTTTAGCTGTATCTCGGGCGTCAGCAAACTTTCCATAAAAGGCCAGATAGCAAATATTTCAGGTTTACAAGTCCATATGGTCTCTGTCTCAGCTATTCAACTCTGCCACTGTAGTGTGAAAGCAGCTATAGACAATACACAAATGAATGAACATGGCTGTGTTCCAATAAAACTTTATTTATGGGCACTGAAATGTGAATTTCATATAATTCCCTATGTTCTCCTTCTTTTGACTTTTTGTTCCAACCCTTTAAAAATGTAAAAACTATTCTTGGCTCACAAGTCATACAGAAACAGATGAGGGGCGGGGTTTGGCCAGTAGACCACACTGTCCTGACTCCTTCTGGACCTGAATCATTTCTATTTCTAAGATAGAAAGAAAAGAGAAGAGAGGCAGGTATGGCAATGCTAAGGTTTGTTCAACCTGAGAGGTGGGTGTCTGCAATATTATTTTCTATGCTTTTCTGTACTACTTTCAAATATTTTAGAATTTTCAAAAACTTAAAGAAAAGAAGGGGAAGGGCTGGAAATAACCCCTCGATGATCCCAGAGCTTATTGGTGGGTGCTAGATTAAAGGTGATTTTTATTTTCTTCTGTTCTGTAATAGATATTTACTGTTTTTTGTAATCTTAGGAGTTGGGGTTTCCTGTTTTGTTTTGTTTTGTTTTGTTTTGTTTTTGAGACAGGGTCTTACCCTGTTGCCCAGGGCAGAGTGCAGTGGTGTGATCATAGGTCATCACAACCTGGAACTCCTTAGCCCAGGCAATCCTCCAACCTCAGCCTTTTAAATAGTTAACACCACAGGCCTGTGCCACCACAACAAAAAATTATAAAATTTTTTGTAGAGATGGGGTCTCACTATGTTGCCTAGGCTGGTCTCAAGCTTCTGGCCTCAAGTGATCCTCCCACCTTAGCCTTCCAAAGTGCTGGGATTACAGGCATAAACCATGGTGCCTGGCCATCAACATTATTATTGTTGTTGTTGTTGTTGTTTAATTTAGATGGAGGGGTTTAGCCCAAACTGGTGGTCTGTCTCCTGAGGACCTTCCATAGCTTCTGGAAGAGAGCCTTCCATAGCTTCTGGAAGAGAGCCTTCCATAACTTCTGGAAGAGAGCGCCTTCCATAGCTTCTGGAAGAGAGCCTCTTCCAGAATGTCCCCCGACACACAGGAGCTGGAGCACTCCCTGTGCTAGTAAAACCTGCCCCTCCCTCTGCAGACAGCATTGCTAAAGTGGGGGAGGGGGGCCACAGCCTGGGTCCTCTGAAGCTCAGGGTCCCAGGAGAGTTCAGAGGCTGCTGCTGATGGGGAGAGACACTCACCCCACCCTGTTTGCTGCTAAATCTACAATTGTGAACAGGTTTCTAGATACCAGGTGGAACCATGACTGTATCGACAGTTAATGGGAAATCCAAGCTTCTCTTGCACCCCCATTTTCACCAAACTTCGCCAATCCTGTCCTATTCTGCACCCCACACCTCCTGTCCCCCAAATAATCAATCCCCTGCAGCCTCCAGCACCTTTCTCGCCTTCTCCTGAAGCTGCTCCCTGAAGAGTCCCTTGCCCGGTCTTGTGCCACAACCCCTGCAGCATCAGCATCCAAGGCAGGCCCATCAGCCATGTCCACAGCCTGCCAGGCACCCCCCACCCCAGCCCTCACTGAACCTCATCCTCCCCCTTCTTCACGCCTTTCCAAGGGCCTTATCCCACCACCTTATCCCGCCACCAGCTCCTACTCCTCTCGCTGTAAGGATGACCCCTGCACTTCTCCTTCGTGGGTGTCAGCCTACCATCCTGTGGGAATTCCAGGAACTAGTTCAATGTTTATAAATAAAAACTATGAAGTAGCATAATATGAGGGTGGGCCACATAGAACCACTGACTTCTTTTCTTGCCAAATATAGATGTTTAAAAAAAATGAACACCATTTAGTATGGTGCATACTAGACATTTATGCATTGCGTAAAAGGAATGTTCTAACCCCAAAGAATCCAAAGACCATCATCTCAGAATAAAAAAGAGGCACCAAAATGGGTTACTGAAGTGAAATGGATGTTATAGGAAACTCGCTGCAATGCCCTTACAGTCCTCATTTCACCGCAGGCCAGGGAGAGATCGTGGCAGGAGCCCAGCACTGGCCCTCGGATGGAGGCAGCCTGTCTCCTGTGTCAGCCCTTCCAAACTTCCCAGCTCCTCTCCACCTGCCCTCTGCCTTCCCCCATCCTGCACCTGCCGGCCTCCTTCAAGATTCTCCAGGAAGCGGACTGGCCTCCCTGCTCCCTCTTCCCACTTTCTTCTCCCTGCACCATACCAGTCTAGCTTGCGGGTTGCTAAGAGTTCTTTTCCTAAATCACAGCTCTGGTAAGCATATGAGGGTTAAACATCCTGGACTCTGCCACTCAGTAGCTGGGTGATACTGAGCAAGTCGCTTAACCAGTCTGAGCCTCAGTTTTCTCATCTACAAAGTGGAGCTGATAACACCACCTGGGAGAATGACGATTTAAGGCAGGATGCATGTAAAGGGCTTAGAAGAACCCCTGGCGCTGTGTAAGTGCTCAAGACGTGGCGATCACTGTTATCATTCCTGTTATTTTCAAAATCCTTCCTTGGCCTGCCAGGGGCTGTTCTCCCCTCTTTGCTCACCACTCAAGGCCCTGCCTACCTTTCCAGTCACACCATCTGCTAACCTTATGCCAAGACTACTTTCCCCTTGGCCTCTGAGCTCCCAAGGGCGGGGGCTGGCTATATCTGCTGTGGCAGCCCCTGGCACACAGGTCACACATACTAGGTGGCTCGCTAAAGCTCTGCTGCTCTGAACAAGTACCAGTGAGACCTGTGGCAGCCTCTCAGGGGAGGGATGCCGAGAAACCACCTAGGTGGGTCCAATCCCCACTGGCATCACGTTTTCTTTTTCTTTCTTTCTTTTTTTTTTTGAGACGGAGTCTCGCTGTGTCACCCAGGCTGGAGTGCAGTGGTGCGATCTCGGCTCACTGCAAGCTCAGCCTCCTGGGTTCATGCCATTCTCCTGCCTCAGCCTCCCGAGTAGCTGGGACTACAGGCGCCCGCCACCATGCCCGGCTAATTTTTTTGTATTTTTAGTAGAGACGGGGTTTCACCATGTTAGCCAGGGTGGTCTCGACCTCCTGACCTCATGATCCGCCCACCTCGGCCTCCCAAACGTTTTCTTTCTAGATCAGCCCTAACTGATTTGCAAGCAACCCCTCAGACTTTGGGTGAACAGCTAATAATCACAATTCTCCCAGCCTATGATGACACCCTATGCTGTGTCATATCTATCTGTTACATGTGCTTCTGAGCCCAGAGATGTTCAGTGACTTGTCTGCAGTCACACAGCATTTATGACCTAGTCAGGACTCTGTACACGCTCCTAGGCCAAACTCTGTGTCCCCAGAACAGAGGTGTAAATGGATAGAAAACCAAGCTTATTCCAGATTACCAATTTATTGGTTTCCAGTCTCCAAACCCAAAGTCCACAAATCCCCATGCCAAGCAGGACACTAGGAAGGAGTCATCTCTGACTGCCCAGCACCCTTGGGTCCCACTCTCTCCTCTTCTCCCGTCTCCCTCATCAGCCAGGGGCTTGGGGAAGGCAGGGAGAGCCTCATGGCCCCCACATCTCCCTCCCTGTGCTCTGCCTTTTTCATCTCACAGCTGTGTCGGCACATCGCCTCCAAAGGCCAAGGAAAAAGAAATAGCACAGCCCAGATGCCGACAGTACTCTCCTGTCTGTCAGGGAGAAGAGAAGAGGGAAATAAAAGCTAACAAGACATCCAAAAGCAAAATCCCCAAACCACCTCTCAGGTACCTAGCAGCTGTCAAAGTCAACACAGGAACCTGGCAAAGGGAGGAAAACTCATCCCCAATAAAACCCAGGCAGCTGTGGATCTGAGATTCGGAGACTGAGCACTGCCGCATTTCCAAGGGCGTGATGGGCGTCCTCGGTGGCGCTTCTCTGCTAACGTACAGGTGGTCTGTCTAGACTGAGGAACCAAGCCTGTCTTTGCTGAGTACTGAGTCTACTCTTTTTTTTTTTTTTTCATTATTATTATTTGGAGGGCTATTGAGATTCCCCTTGCTTCCTTATTTATGCAACTGGGAAATCACAGCACAGAGAGCTGCTTCCAAACTGAAGGCCACATGGGCCAATTTCAGATGGATAATTAAATATTGAACAAACGCTGAAATGCCTCTACTGAATCGGGATGGCTAAAAATAGCCACCCCACCACTCCTAGAGCGGGCACGCGATACATGGGCATCTCGGCTGCTCATTCTCAAACCCCTCCTCCCTGCAACTGTCAAGCGCAACCTTCCCGGGAAACAGCAGAGGAGGCGGAGGGAAATAGACTCCCCGAATACCTACTTAATGGAAAACAAAACTTCAGCTCCCAGCAAGCTCTGAATGTTCCTGACCAGGAAATACTCTCCCTTTCCTGACATTTAACCAAGTGGCCCGGAGAGGGAGGTGCAGGGGAAATATCACAGCCATTGCCTTTCTCTTAAAAATAGTCAAAAGGCTTCATGTCATTTCTAAAGCAAAACACGTATGCAGCCCGGGATGTGAGCGTGTTTGTGTCAAGTTCAACAGTACACGAGAGTTGAATCGCCATTCTCTCTCCGCAGAAGACCCAACCAGGAGCTCAGGGACTTCAGTTTCCCTGTCTGGGCTCATCTTAGGGAAAGAAACAAACTACACCAACACTGAAACAGGATACAAAGGGATCTGAGTTCCAGACCTGGATTTCTCGTTAACATCTTTAGGTAACCACGGGCAAGTGGCCTTGGCTCTGTGGACCTCAGTTTCCCCAGCTGTCAAGGGGAACAGTTGGCTCCTGGTACTGGAGCCACAAGTATCCATCCCTCCAACCTCCCCATTCAGTAGCTGGGCAAATAGGCTCCAAGCCCCTGCCTGTACCCCCAGATCTTAGTAAGTACAGAATTAAATAGAAGGACAGAGACAGGAGAACCGAAACCTGAACCACTGAGATGAGGAGCACGCCCTGGGTCCATTCCAGCGCTCTCTGAGTTGCAGCAACCAAGAAAGTTAGACGGAGCCCTGGGGCTTTTGAGCATGAGCTTTTGAGTCCAGTGGCCTGGGTTCAAACCAGTTATTTCACCACCCCGACAGGAAAATGCAAGGGAAATATCACACCCAGAGCTGGGTTTCCTCACCTGGCAAAGGAAAGTGACAATAACCCCTACCTGCAGGAGGATTGGAGAGCTGAGATGAGACATTTGGTAATAAGGGGGAGCTCTTGGCATGGGGCCAGGAACACATTCAGCTTGGTGAAAGGGAGCTGTTCTCTTCCTGATTATTAAAGGTGATGAGGGTGGGTCAGGAAGGACAAAGGCAAGGGCAAGAGGCTGACATTCCAGCAGATTCACTGGGGCCTGTGGCCTCCTTCGAGGACCTACAGAGCTCTGGGGATTAGGCCTCAGCTGTCTGCCAGGCTCCAGGGACCTCACAGCAGGAGACTCTGAACCCTCAGCACTAAGGGCTTTGGTGGAGAAACACGGCTGAGGCCCTGAGACCTGTCACATGCCCTGGGAAAGGACATGGCTGGCAAGACATGAATGACAGCAGGATCCGGGGGCAGGGGCAGGCCGGGGAGGTCCCACCTGAGCTATCCCAGGCAGGTGGAGGAGGCAACCACATGCCAACGGAGCCACTCCCCTGCCTCCCTCCCAAGCTTTGACCAAGATTGTGAGAGACGATTGCCATGAACACCCAGTGAAGTCATTGGCTGTGAAGGGAGGTGGCCTTCTCAAAGCCAGGGTCTGACCTTAGAAAGGTCTGCCTGCCCATGGATATCGCAAGGTGAATCTCAGGACCTGGTGGTAGGCAGAGCTGGGCTCCACCATTTCTGAGCTGTGTGGCTTTGGGCAAAGCTTTCATTCTCTGGGCTACAGTTTCCTCACCTATGAAATGAGGATAATATCAGTATCCATCTCACAGTGTTGTTCTGAACACAGCATAAGACAAGGCAAGTTCAGAGTTGAGCTCATTGCCAGGCACGGAGCAGGCATGCAGCACACAGGAGCCGTAACAAAAAGGAGCCATTTTTACCCACATTACATGACCTGAGAGGGAGTGAGCTCCCCAATCCTTGAGGTATGTAAGGGAGAGGAGGGACTGGAAAGGCTAGGGCCAAGCCCCAAATGAGAGATTGTGTCTCAGCAGAAACAGAAGAAGAGACAAAGCAGAAAAGGGCATAATGATGATTTCACAGGTCTCATCCAAGGTGGAGGCAGAGAGCCAGGCCTAGGGCCCTTGCGGGGAACATCTGAAAACTGGGGAACCACAAAACACAACATCTGAATACTGGGGAACCACAAAACCCCCCCACCTCAGGGCTGTTCTCAGGCTCGCCCAACTCATGAAGTCCAAGCTGTTGCCCCAGAGGCCTCTTGCAGACCTTATCAAAGCCAGGGTCCCGGCCAGGCACAGTGGCTCATGCTTGTAATCCCAGCACTTTGGGAGGCCGAGGCGGGTGGATCACCTGAGGTTGGGAGTTCGAGACCAGCCTGACCAACATGGAGAAACCCCGTCTCTACTGAAAATACAAAATTAGCCGGGTGTGGTGGTGCATGCCCGTAATCTCAGCTACTCGGGAGGCTGAGGCAGGAGAATCGCTTGAACCCAGGAGGCGGAGGTTGCGGTGAGCTGAGATCATGCCATTGCATTCCAGCGTGGGCAACAAAAGCAAAACTCTGTCTCAAAAAAAAAAAAAAAAAAGCCAACCACATGCCAACGGGGCCACTCCCCTGCCTCCCTCCCAAGCTTTGACCAAGACTATGAGAGACGATTGCCATGAACACCCAGTAAAGTCATTGGCTATGAAGGGAGGTGGCCTTCTCAAAGCCGGGGTCTGACCTTAGAAAGGTCTGCCTGCCCATGGATTTCACAAGGTGAATCTCAGGACCTGGAGGTGGGCAGAGCTGGGCTCCACCATTTCTGAGCTGTGTGGCTTTGGGCAAAGCTTTCATTCTCTGGGCTACAGTTTCCTCACCTATGAAATGAGGATAATATCAGTATCCATCCAGAGAAGTTACCCACCCCCCATGGTGGCACAGAGGTCCTTACCTAACTCTTCTCTTGGTTAGGAACCAGTTGTGTGAAACCATCCTCCCCCACCATGTGCGCAAGATACAGAGGCATGCAAGAGGGGTGCGTACAGACATGGAGGAGGACCCGACCATCTCAAGAGAAAAACATCTGCAAAACCCCCAGCTCCCAGCCAGGGCCTGGCAGGTGGCTGGACCCCTAGAAAAACTCAGATGAAAACATGAATAACATAATCAAAACCCCTCATGGCTATGGGTATAGGCATTCCAAGAGGCAGCAGAGCAGGATTAACCCCCCTCAACAGATGGGGAAACTGAGGCCCTATGATGTGCCCAGTCATGCAACTAGTTCGCAGCTGAGCTGGAACTAGAGCCCCTGCCTCCCACTAACTCTGTCCCCTCCCACTGCTCTGTCCCCTAGAAAGAGCCTTGTGCCCTAGTGCACCCCAACAAGCTGGCCTCCCCAACAGACTGGGGACCTGGCAAGGGCTGGGAGCACGTGTGATTCATCTCCATGCGCCCCTGCGCCCAAGCTGAAGCCCAGCACATAGTAGGTGCTTAAGAGGAGCTGACTGGCTGAATGAATGGGTCAGAACTTTATCTAGGGCTAGAGGAAAATTTCTGTTTCTCCTAGTAGCCCTGGGGAAACAGAGGGGTCAGAGACAAAACTGTTCTTGATTTTGGTGTGACTAGGTGGGGTGGCACCTTGCTGATGACACCCTTCTGGGGACAGGATCCCCCCAAATCCATGGGGCATGGCCAGCCTTCAAGTGGAGTCAGGGACACAGTGGGAAAATATAAATGGCCCTCCCTCTCCGAAGGTCACTGTTTCTACCCCACCTCCAGCTACCCTCCAGCTTCGTGCTCTATCCCCCACCACAGCAGGTCTCACTCTGCCCATTCTTCAGATGGGGAAACTGAAGCCCAAAGAAGGGAAGAACCTAAGCCCCTTATTGGTCAAACGAGGGAGACTGCAAACACTGTCCCTCACACACAGCCCTACCAGGGACGAAGCCCTGCTCCCTTCCCCCAGCCTGGCCAGCTGCAGAACCCAGCAGCAACCAACTCTTCCTTGCATTTTTCTGTTTCTGAACAAATACACAGCCTGAGTTCTTGGTCACTTTCCTTCCATACTAGTGCCAGAGGCCAGAAAGGGTGTGGGGGCAAGAGTCTGATCCAGGCTGAGATGCTAGGCACCACCCACTCCTCTGAGGTCTGATGCTACCACGCCATGGGACCAAGCCCCCATGTGGATGGGGAGACTGAAGTTTAAGGTCAGAAGGGACTGGCTCAAAGGCCACAGGGTGGCTTCCTCAGCCTGAGTTTCTCCCTGGGTGGGGCCCTGCCCTCAGGTGGTGGTTGTTGCTCTGGGGCAGAGTCAGGTGTCTGAGGCTTTAGTGGAGGGAGGGCAATGGCTGCCCTAGCTGCCTCCCACCAAGGAGGACAGGGTGCCTCTAGCCTCCACCCCACACCCTGGCTGCAGCTCTAACTAACGCCTCATCACTCAAGGCCTTTTTTAAAAAAACAAAAACAAAAACAAAAAACCAAAAAACAATATTGAGACAGGGTCTTGCTATGTTGCCCAGGCTGGTCTTGAACTCCTGGGCTCAAGGATTCCTCCTGCCTTGGCCTCCCAAAGTTCAAGGCCCTTTATCAAATCCAAACTACTGTTGCCTGCTCTTCCCCACCTACCCACCCAGCCCCCTTCCCAATCCACTCCCCTCCCCAACCCCAGGAGGAACTGTATCCTCAACACCCAAGCCGTTTTCCTTCTCCCTGACTGTGCAGTCTGTTCATTCTGTCCAGAGAGAGGACAGTAGCTCACCCTCAGCTGCAGCCTTAGTCCCAGGCACTGGCTTCTGGTCTTCACATGACCCTGTCACTGCTAGCCCCTCTAACCACACAAGGTCACTGAGGAGAGGTAACTGGCTGAAGAATAGTTGTGTGCACAGCTGAGACTTGAACCCAGATCTGACTCAATCACTCCCTCTGCCAAGGGAAATCCTAATCATTTTGTGAGATCCCATCCAAATGTCACCTCCTCTGTGAAGCTCTCCCTGATCTCCCCAGATATAACTTCTGTTCAGAGACAGTCTCCTCCCCACTCTCTGCAGGCTGTGAGCTCCTTCAAGGTTGGGACACAAAGCAGTGATCCTGTGCATGTGGGGGTCCGGGAGCTGGCGCTCAGGTGACAGCCCCTGACACATTGATAATCCCCTGCCCGGTCAGCTGAGCAGGAGCGCGACTCCCATTACAGTCAGGGATGGAACTGGGCTGAGGTGAGAAGAGGAAAAGGTCAAGCAGGGCATTTCTGAGGCAAAGGAGGGGCAGGTGGGTGAGGTGACGTGAGGTGCGTGCAGAAGGAGAGGCCCCAGGGTGATCTGAACAGTACTGGGCATTTTCACGGCTCCCATTCCTCAGTTTCTTCACTGAATCCTCCACATACAGCAGGTCCATTTTACAACCAGGAAAACTAAGTTCAGAAAGGGGAAATGACTTGCCCAAAGTCACAAAGCTTGAGCCCAGATTCCCAGTCTCCCGGACCAAGTTCAGGGGGAGGGAGCAAGTACAGAATTAATAGTACTAAGCCTTTTCCCAGGTCTTAGAAAGTACAGAATTAAATAGAAGGACAGAGATAGGAGAACCAAAACCTGAACCACGGAGATAAAGCCTTTCCCCAGATCTTTAGTACTCCCTCCAGGGGGAGGGAGTACCAAAGGCTTAGTAGTATTAATTCTGTACTTATAAGTAACTTAGTACTGTTAATTCTGTACTTACTAAGACTTCAGGAAAGGCAGCAGTGGGGGGGATCACAGGCTGTGAGAGACCCTTGAGGACTGAACTACCAGCACACACCTGTGCACACGCTTAGCCTCAGCTTGAACCCTTCTGTGCAACAGGGAACTCACTACTTCCTGAGGAAGCCCTGGACTGCACATCGCTACTCAGCCCTGACTGTGGGAAAAGTCTTCCCCATTCTGGAGGAAGCAAACGAACACTGCCTGCCTGCTTCATTTACTCTCACACTGACAAGAAAACTGAAGTTCAGAGGCAGCTCAGCCCAGGTCACACAACGGCAACCTGCAGGGTGGGAATGTGGCCCCTCTGGGTCTACCAGATTCCCTGCATGGCATTTGTTGGCACAGGGCCCGGCTTCCCACTTTCAAGATAACCTGATGGTGTCAACTCGGCCCAGGTCCCTGCTAAGGAGCCGTCTTTCTCCTCCCTTTCACCCCAGGGGCACCCTCGGTGGGCCTGAACCTCTGCCTAGGACTCCAGCCTCCCCAGAGCCCCCTTGAAGGCCTCCTCCTCCCAGAGGGCTTTCCTCCCTCCCACTCAGCCAGGGAAGGAAGTCCCGGCCCCCACCCGCCCAAACGCAGCCCCCGGGATCACACGCATTTCCAGCCGAGGGGATCCTGTTACTGGAAAAAGAAAATGCTGCTCGCACCTCCCCCTCCGTCTCGTCCTGCCTCCTGAGCTTGATGGAGAGAAACTTTGCAAAGGAGCTGGCGCCCACCCGCTCGAGGGGTCCCGGTTCCTTCCCTGAGGTCCACCCACTTGTCCTAGCACCCAAGAGGTGGGGAGCCCGTTAAGTTCCTGGAAAGGGAAGAAAGAAGTCCGCGGCCTGGGCTGGGAAGGCAAGGTGTGGGAAAGCTCAGACCCACCCTGGGTTACTTTATTGCCCGGCTGCTGAGTAAACTGAGGCACAGTGGGGTAGGAGCTCTGATCTGAGATGCGGAGAAAGATTCCAGGCTCCCCTCTCCCTGTCCGTGGCTTAAGAGACCCTAGAGCCTCGGCTTCCCCCGGAGAGAGGAGGACTAGGCAGAAGCTGGGGGAATGGGGGGTCCGGCAGACTCAGGAAGGGGCGGATGAGGAAACCCCCGGCAAATGGCTGGAAGGAGGATCCCGGTCCCTAGCATCCCAGGGCATCAGGTGGCTTAGTGGCCTTAGGAGGGTCTAGGGGTCAGGGGTCGGGGTGGCGCCTACCCCTGGCAGGCCGGGTCCGGCTGCGGGAGCGGCTCCTCTGTCGCTGCAGCCGGGGCCGCCTCAGCAGCCGGTAGTAGTAGGAGGACCTCCCGGTGCTCTTCCTGGCGCTGCCGCCCGCGGACATGCTGCCGCCCGCCGGGCACCGGGCCGGGCCTGGGCGCGCTCACACGGGCCCCATCGGCCGCTCCGGACAGCCCGGCGGGCGCCCCCGCGTTCTCCCGCGCTCGCCCGAGCGGCCGCCGAGGCCCTGGCTGCCCCACAAAGTCTCTTAAACTCCTCCTCCGCCTCCTGCCCCCTCCCGCTCCCCGAGCAGCCGGCCCCGCGGCGGGGGCCGGGGACCCGGAGGCCGGGCTGGCACCGGCCCGGAAAGTCAGTGCCGGAGAAATCCCGGCCTGGAGTCGGCGGGGCGAGGCGGCCCGGAGTTTCTCCGGGACCCCAGACGGGTCCCCCCGAGGGTTCTGGCTCCCACCCCCGCGCCCGAGGGTTCGACCGTCGACCTGAGGGAGCACCAGGCACCCAATCCCCCCAGCGCGGGTAGACGGTGCACACCTGCTTGTGCGCTCTCCGGAGCCCGGGGTAGGACGCATGCTTGGGGACGGTCACCTTCAATTAGGGTCCGTTCCTGCCCCAGGCTCGCTGGGCTGAGAAACGACCCTCACTCCTCCGCAGGCCCGGGTCCAGCCAGGTTGAAAGACTGCCCTGTGATGCAGGATACTTGCCTCTTCTTTACGTTTTAAAGGTTGTCCCCTCTGATACACGTATCATTTTTATATAATTAAAATTACGGTGTCTGTTTCAAGCACTCAAAGCACTGAAGGCAGGGCAGAACAATCCCTGCCCTACTGTAAGGATCAGAAACTCAGGCTGGTAGAAGGAAAGGTGCCAACTCCCTCTATTGCATTGGCTGAAAAGCTTTCTCCCAAGTCACTCCTCAGCTCAAGAACCTTCCGTGGCTCCCCAGAGCACAATGGCAATACGTCTAAACATCCTTGTTATTTGGACCCCAAATAATCTTGCCCCAACCAAAGTCCCCTCCAGCCTCACCTCTGCTCCCCCTAATTCTCACTTCTCTTTGCTGTGCTGCCAGCAGGGACTGCCTTCTTGGCTATTTTCTCCACCCGACCAAAGTCCACCCTTTCAGGACACAGCTCCTCCACCCTTCCCTAACCATGGCCCACAGTGCTCTCTCTCTCTCCCTGCCCCTTACCTCTTTAGCAACATTCGTCGTTTAAATTATTAAGACACCTGCCTGAGCTGCCTCCTTTGAAGTAGAGAGGGGGAAACTGAGGCCTTGGCAAGGAGGTCTTGCCTCAGTCACATGGAAAGTGGCAGAGGCAAGTGGTCTTAGCCTGGGGCTCTTAACATTCAGACTTAGGGGTGGGGGGTGTGAGTCACCGCAAGTGCCTGAGGCCGGCTCGGGGATCTTCCTCCGGAACAGTGGGAAAGGTGGGGCCCTGGAGGGGGCGGGGCCGTCTGGGCAGAAATCCAGGCCGGGTTTTGCACCTCACAGGGGAAGCCCCCTCCCTAGCTCTCTCAGCCAGCGGGGAGGGCCCCCAGTCCTGCGGAGCCTGTCTCACAGCTGGAAGCCAGGCGCCTTCCCTGACCAGGGGGGAGGGGCAGGAGGGGTGTTACCACACCAAACCCAGTCTGAGGAGTCCAGAGCCATCAGCTGCCGTGGTCCCCTCTTCCCCGAATACCGGCCAATCCCACGGGAAGATGGAAAACCAGGGTGCCCAAGAGGACACCCTTAGCCTCCTTTGGGTTAGGCCAGGGGTGCCCAATCTTTTGGCTTCCCTGGGCCACATTGGAAGAAGAAGAATTGTCAGGCCACACATAAAATATACTCACACTAACCATAGCTGATGAGCTAAAAAAAAACAAAAAAACAAAAAAACAAAAAAAAAAAACCACATAATGCTTTAAGAAAGTTTATGAATTTGTGTTGGGCTGCATTCAAAGCCATCTTGGGCCACATGCAGCCTGTAGGCTGCAGGTCGGACAAGCTTGGAGGCATTGCCCTATTTCCCTTTGACAGCAGACATGGTGCAGGAACGTCTTTAAAAAGAAGCCCCTGGACAAAGTGCACACGCAGTCACTTAGTCCCCAGGCAAGCTGGGGGCCTTCTTAGCATGCATCCTCCTCTGGCCAAACTGCCAGAACCCAGTTCAGCGCCTCCTCACACAGGTGGGGTTCCGAGCGCCACCTGTCCACACCTTGGCACTTCCAGGCATGACTAACCTCCGTAGCCAGGTCCACGGGTTCTGGGGGTGAGGGACTCCCAGGAAGTCCTACTCAGGGCGGGGGCAACAGTCCTGCTCCCAGGGCCTGAGTTCATCTGGCCCATTTTGTTTCCCAAAGCAGGAACCCTCTGATCAGCCAGGTTCTAGCCCTCCCTGGAGAGGACGGGAGGCTCACAGTCAACTCACTGTTATCAGTGGTGTGGGCAAGTGGTCTTAGCCTGGGCCCCCAACAGGAAGTATGAGGAGTGTGTGTGGAGGGGAGAGAGGGCAGTAACTTGGAACTCAAGACCTCATCTGTAAGCACAGTTGGGCTCCAAAGGTCTGGCATGGTCTCCCCACTTCAGCTTTTCAAGTCCTTCTCTGTGCCTTAGTTTCCCTACCTATAGGGAGAACGTATGGACCCCAATCCATCTGCCTTGTGGAGGAAGGAGGGTCAGCTAGTGAAATGGAGGAAGCTTGTGCATTTCCGACCTTGGGACGGGAACGGGCATCGCCAACCAGCCGGCCGAGCTGAGCATCTGCACGGGTCTGGGGCAGGTACTCACCGGGTACTGAGTGGGAAGGGGGCAGGGCAGGAGCTAGGAGAGAAAGAGCCCAGGCTCCTTTTCCCTCCTAGCTCCTGCCCAGGACCGGGGCAGTTAAAGGCTGCTCCCTGTACAGCCCAGCAGGGGACCTGGAATCAATCCTGCTGGGGAACTGGCCCCCCATCTGCTCCCACCTCCCACCACTGCCCCTGTGGCTTTCTCCCTCTGAACAGGAGAAGCCCTGCTTCCAGTGCCCACCACCACCATCACTGCTTCCTGTGACAGACCAACAGATCGGGCTTTCCAGCCCTGCCAACGTGAGAGCCTCAGTACCTACAGGGCTAAAGTTCTGGTCTTATTCTCCCACCTCCAGAGGGGCTCCTGAATAGGCCCATCTCCCACCTCTCCCATGTGGGGGACGGGGCTGCAGCTCCCAAATCACCCTCACTCAGTGAACAGGCATATTTCTGGGTTTCCCTCAAGACACTCAATTCAGTGGGTCTGAATGGGGCCTGGAAACATACGTGTTTAGTAAGTAGGGGTGTGGGTACTGGGGCTGGCTAAATCAGATCTGACCCAACCCCACCACCAGCACCTTCACCCTCCCTTCAAAAGCCTCCCAAGGCGAACTCTCAGAGACCAAGCTGTGTCACAAAGCGATCACCTCCTGCTTGTACCCCAACCCATTTCAGCCCCCTTGGTCATCCTCCAGACACTCTTTCCCACCACCAGTCTTCGCCCTGTAGGTGGGACCTGGACCGCTGCCACCAAGCTCTTCCCTCTGCACCCACCTGGTGAATTTCTGCTTACCCTTCAGGACCCAGCTCAAGCGTCCCCTCCTTTATTTTTTTATTTTTTTATTTTTAAAATTTTTTTTATTTCCATAGGTTTTTGGGGAACAGATGGTATTTGGTTACATAAGTTCTTCAGTGGTGATTTGTGAGATTTTGGTGCACCCATATCCCAAGCAGTAACTCAGGATACACTAAACCCAATTTGTCGTCTTTTATCCCTCCCCCCCATTCCACCCGTTCCCCAAGTCCCCAAAGTCCATTGTGTCATTTTTCTGCCTTTGCATCTCATAGCTTAGCTCCCACTTATGAGTGAGAATATATGATGTTTGGTTTTCCTTTCCTGAGTTACTTCACTTAGAATAATATTCTCCAATTCCCATCCAGGTTTCTGGGAATGCCACTAATTCATTCCTTTGTATGGCAGAGTAGTATTCCATCATATATATACACATGTATATGTGTATATATAATGTGTATGTGTGTATATATATGTGTATATATATGTGTGTATATATATACATTTTTGCAATTGCAAATTGAAGCATCCCCTCCTTAAAAAAATCTACTCTGATTCCAAGCAGAGACATCCCCCTCCTGGCTCCTGGTATACCCCACTAGTCAGTTTGAATAATGGGGACACAGGAGGCTACTTGTGAAGACCAGGGAGGGATGGACCCAAAAAATTCCCCTCTAGGCAGAAAACCATCAGCATCCCTGCTGGAAAAGAAGCAGTGGGTAGCATCAGAGCTGGGCTGAAAGTCCAAGTACATCATGGGCCGGGCCAGGGCTGGGTCAGCAGGGGCCCAAGAGGAAGGGGAGGGAGGCTAGCCCAAGGCAGTCTTGAGTACCTCTGGGGTGTCAGGGTTGAAGTCAGTGAGAAAAGAGAGAAAAAAAAGCATATTGCCAAAATTACCTTTGAAAAGCCTTTAACTGCCTATAAAGCATAGTTTTTCCTCCAGTCTTAAGACAGATCACCCATTTCTGCAGCTAAGCACAAAACAGAAGAGCACAGCCTTCATCGATGGGCCATGCTGTACAGGGGGAATGACAACAGCAACCACAACCAGTTATCTTCAAACACCAGCCTCCCCCAGGGGAGGAGAGATGCTCGTGCATGGGGCACCACAGAAACCCAAGGCTTCTTAACAGAAGAGGGTTACAAGTTTGACCTCAAGAGGTTTGTTTGAGGGTGGAGTTTGGGTTTAATCCTAAGCATGGTAGCTGAACTGCATCTAGCATGCACTGTGTCCCAGATCCTGTTCTCAGCATTCTACCCACACCATCTCATTTAATTTCAGAATAATCCTAGGAGGCAGATGGTTCTTTCTTTTTCCAGAAGAAATGTCAAGAGGCAGAGAGAGGGTAGGTGAGTTCCCTAAAGTCACAGGGCTTGCACTAGGAGGCAGGATTTGAACCCAGGGGGCTGAAAGGAGCAATGATCATAAGGTTGAGCAGTACTGAATGCAGAGATGGGGGAGTGGAAACAGTGTAGAACTTTCTTTAATAGCCAGCTTTGTCAAGGGACAGGAGGAGGCTAAGGGCGACAGGAGTCCTGACAGGGGAAGCATCGGAGCCCACACTAGGCCCCACACAATGGGTGTCTGGAAGGCTCAGACCTGTCAGGTTTCCTGTTGGGATGAGGGTGGGTGGTGGTGACTGGGGAAGTCCCCAGCCAGGCAGGCCTGCACACATCCGCCTCCCAGGACAGTCTCAACCTTTCAGTCTCTGGAGCTCTGGGCAGGGGTGGGGGTGGGGGAGACGGAGGACACTTGTGGTTAAGGTCATGGCCTCTGCCCCAGGAGGTGGCCTGTCTGGCAGGCAATGACGACTTCCTGCATCCACTGTTCATCCGGGAATAAGGCTGGACCAGGAGCAGGATCTTCACTAGGAAGACGGGGGAGGCTGGAGCCAGGTCACCCCATTCAGGGAAAACCATAGACAAGCCCCGAGAGGTCACACTAAAGCACTCCAGGCTAGCCAGGCGACCACCACTGCCACCGCCGCCCAGACTTCCTCCCAAAAGCCACCGATATATTTAATGACATCGTTTGCAGAAAACGGTGCAGTCAGGGACGAGATGACCCCAGGCTTGGATGGCTCTGCCCCTCTCAGCACAGGCGGAAGTGGGGGACCAATCAAGCGTGGACATTTGAACACACACAGACAGAGCCTCGGGGAGTGTGAGTGTTTTTCCAATCAAGTCACCCAGGGCTGGGCTGAGGGCAGAGCCCTCGGGAGAGGCCGGGGCTCTAAGAGGGGGTCACCACGTGATATCTCTGGGTCTCAGGTTTCCACGTGTTAAATGGAAATGAGACAGCTCTGCTCAGCTCACCTCCCAGAAATTCCATCAGGATCTAAAAATCTCCCCATTCCCCAAACAGCCACCTACAGGTCCCCTCCAGTCCTCCAGAAGCCCAGAGAAGAGGACACGCACATCTCCCTCGTACATGTCGACAGCCTGTCATAAAGCCCCGGAATGTCCAAGATAGAAGGAACTTTGAGGGAAACTGATGAACGGGGGAAGCTGAGGCCCTCAAAATCAGCTGCTTGCCCAGAGGACCCTCCCTAACCCATGGCAAACCGGGATCTGGCATCAACTCTGCAATCACCGAGGGTCTGGTTGGCTGTCTCATCCCAACGCAGAGCAGTCAGGGTGGGGCAGCATCTCTTCCTGAAGATGGGGAAGTGAGGCCAAGGGAGGGAGCGACTCACCCAAGGTCACACCTGGGGCTGGGGATTAGGGTGGGCTCCACCTTGGAACACAAATACAGCCGCCAAGACCACCTCTCACTGTCGAGAGCCTGGACCACCTCTCCCAGAACGCCTGCTGCCTTCTGCCCACAGGACCCCTGGGCTTCCACTCCACACTGGCTGCCCTGAAGTTGAGGGCTCCAATCCTGTGGCCCAGGGGAGACTAATCCACTCTCCAGGCCCCAGCCCCAGCCCTCCTTCCTCACCCCAACCCTAGCAGCCGGCATTTCAGCCCAGATGGCCAAGCCTGGAGCCACTCTCTCTGTGTACTTCCTCTCCCTGCCCTGACCCAGAAACGCTGCCAAGCTCCAGGTGGGCCCCGGGCCCCAGTGAGGCCCACAGCCCCTCCTTTCTCCCTGGCCCAGGCCTGGGGCTGAGGTTCCAGGTCTCTGGGCTTCTTCCTCCCCCTTCAGTATGGGCCCAGACAGCTCCACACCCACTGGGGAACCAGAGGGGGTGGCATATGGTCCCAGTGTGAGGTCAGGGAGACCCCTCCCTTCTCAAGCAGGCCTGCCTGGTCATCTGTGAACCATTTCATGGCTGGCACCGGCCTGGGTTCCAGGGGAGGGCCTTGCTCAACTCCTGCAGAGCCCACAGAGGAGGACAGCTGAACGGGCCCTGTAGTCAGCTCCTAGGAAGCCACCATTCAGGTGGGGGATTTGGAGTGATGAGCCTTCCCCTCTTCACTGTGTGACCCCACATCACTGCCTCGCTTCTCTGTGCCTCCATTTCCTAAGGTGTAAAGGGGTATACGAATATTTTGTGAGGTTGTGGAAGAGTCAAATAACATAGTGGATCAAAGCCTTGTGTATAAACTGACAAGCAGCTTCCCCTCCTGGCTCTTTTCTTTTCTCTCTTTCTCTCTCTCTCTGTTTTTTTTTTTTTTTTTTTTTTTTTTTTTTTTTTTTTTTTTTTTTTTTTTTTTTTTTTTTTTTTTTGAGACGCAGTCTTGCTCTTGTTGCCCAGGCTGAAGTGCAATGGCGTGATCTCGGCTCACTGCAACCTCTGCCTCCCAGGTTCAAACAATTCTCCTGCCTCAGCCTCCTGAGTAACTGGGATTACAGGCGTGTGTCACCACGCCCGGCTAATTTTTGTATTTTTAGTAGAGACGGGGTTTGGCCATGTTGGCCAGGCTGGTCTCGAACGCCTGACCTCAGGTGATCCACCCACCTCAGCCTCCCAAAGTGCTGGGATTAGAGGTGTGAGCCACTGCGCCCAGCCTTTTCTTCCTTTCTTTTCTTTCTTTCCTTCTTTCTCTTTCCTTCCTTCCCTCCTTTCTCCTTCCTTCCTTCTTTCCTTCCTCCTCCTTTTTTTTTTTTTTTTTTTTTTTTAGACAAGGTCTCACTCTGTTGCCCAGGCTGAAATGCAGTGGTGGGATTATAGCTCACTGCGACCTCGAGTGCCTGGGTTCATACAACCCTCCTGCCTAGCACTACAGGTGCGCATGTCACCATGCCTGGCTAATTTTTTAACTTTTTGGTAGAGACAGGGTCTTGCCATGATGCTCAGACTGGTCTCGAACTCCTGGCCTTAAGTGATTCTCCCACCTTATCATCCCAAAGCGCTGGGATTTGAGCCACCACACCTAGCCTTGGCTATTTCTTTTCTCACAAATTTGTGGATTCGTTGAGAGGACAGTCCAGAGTTGAGCAGTACAGCTCCCGGCCCAGAGCAGGCTCTTAGCAACACTGGGAAAGATGATGGCAACATTTGAAAAAAGTGGCTGAGCCTATCTGACCTGGAGTCAGCACTGAGAGAATTTGGAGGAAGGAGAAGTCCTGGAAGACTGCCTGGAAGAGGAGACACTGGCATGGAGCTAGATGGCTGAGTAGGAGTTGACTGGGTAGAGAGCAGAAGAGTATATTCTTGGAGGGAGAGAAAAGCCCCAGAGGTGGAAATGAGCAAAGCATGTACTGGAGACAGTGGGTAGAATGAGGAGGCTGGAGCAGAGGATACAGTGCGGACTGGGGAGCAGGCTATGTGAGGGGTGAGATCAGGGAGAAGAGACAGGGAGATAGATCCAAGTTGGGGTGAGGCCCAGGCAGCTTCTCCAGAGGGGAAAAAGAGAAGTGGTAAGGACAGAACTCTGGTGGGAGATCTGAGTTTGAGGCTTAGATTTGTCACTGTGTGGCTGTGCAACCTTGAATAAGTCACAGTGCCTCTCTGATCCTCCCTCTGCAACCATGAAAGAAGGGGCTGGCTCCATATGGCAGGCTTACAGGTGTGGGGCTGGACTGGATGCCATTAACTACATTGGGAGCATTCAGAAACAGATTCCAGGGCCCTACTCCCAGCATCCCTGAATCCAGATTTTGATGGGTAGGGCCAAGGAATCTGTATTCTTAAAAGAGCTTTCTAGTGGCTTTCTTGGGGAGCCACTGGCTAAGATAGTTCTGGACTCAGCTTGATACCTTTTCAATCTCTGAATGTGCCAAACGTGGTCCCACCTCAGAATCTTTGCATCTCTGGTTCCTGCTACCTCATTCCCACAAACCCCAGATCTTCAGATGGGCAGCTCCTTCCTGTCATCCAGGCCTCAGCTCAAATATCACACCCTCAGAGACCTTCCCTGGACGCCTTATCTCAAGTGCCTTTGCCCCAATCGCCATGATATCCCATTGCCCTGTTTTATTTTCTTCCATGTAGTGCTTCCTGAAACTATCTAATCTGTGTATTCAGATGTTCATTAATTTGTCTCCCCAAACTTTAACGAGGACAGGAACCTTGTGAGTCCAGTTCACAGCCATATGCCCAGTGCATAGAATAGCACTCAATAAATGTGTGATGAACGGGGTGAATGAAGGGAGCTGGGCTCAAAGCCCCTATTCTTTTTTTTTTTAGAAAAGAAGCTGTGGTTCCAGCACTTTGGAAGGCCAAGAGAGGAAGACCACTTGAGCCCAGGAGTTTGAGACCAGCCCTGGCAACATAGTGAGACCCTGTCGCAAAAAAAAAAAAAAAAAAAAAAAAAAAAAAGCCAGGTGCGGTGGCTCACACCTGTAATTGCAGCACTTTGGGAGGCCGAGGCAGGTGGATCACCTGAGGTCAGGAGTTCGAGACCAGCCTGGCCAGCAATGGTGAAATCCCATCTGGAAGCTGACACATGAGAATTGCTTGAGCCCAGGAGGCAGAGGTTGAAGTGAGCTGAGATTGCACCACCGCACTCCAGCCTGGGCAACAGAGTGAGACTCAGTCTCAATAATAATAATAATAATAAAAATTAGCCAGGCATGGTGGTGTGTGCCTGTAGTCCCAGCTACTTGGGAGGGTGAGAGGATTGCTTGAGCCAGGGGGTTGAGGCTACAGTGAGCTATGATCGTGTCACTCTTCCTCCAGCCTGGGCAACAGAGGAAGACCCTGTCCAAAAAAAGAAAGAGAGAAAGAGAGAGAGAAAGGGAGAAAGAAAAGAAAAGAAAAAGAAAAAAGAAGAAGGAAGGAAGGAAGGGAGGGAGGGAGGGAGGGAGGGAGGGAGGGAGGGAAGGAAGGAAGGAAGGAAGGAAGGAAGGAAGGAAGGAAGGAAGGCAGGCAGGCAGGCAGGCAGGCAGGCTGGCTGTGGGACCAGGAACAAGTGACCTACTACCTCTCGGGGCCTGGTGTGACACATGGATGGCAGGCTGGAAAGTTTATTTTTGAGTGGCAGCTGAGGATGGTCAGGAGGCCAGGGTGCAAATCCTGACCATGAAGGAGCTGGCACAGAGTTTGCACTCGGTGAATGAATGAATGGATGAATAAATGCCTTCACTTTGCTATGTGCCTTTGAACAAGGCTCCTCTGGCTCACAGCCCCAGCCTCCCCTCCTACAAAATGGGGTTGGCCTGGGTGGGTGTTCAAGGCCATTGGGTATCGACACTCAGAGCCTCTGTGTCCAATCTGGAACATAAATGGGAGCCACAGCTGGTGTTAGAGGAGAGGCAAGCACTGCCAGAGCCACGGTTCTCACATTTACTGGCCTTTCCTGAGGATCCCACCTAGCCCATAGCTGGCATCCTAAGGCCAGGTAGGTGGGAATTAAATGGAGCTTCTGCCGTCGTCATTCCTCAAATCCCCTTGGGAGCGAGAACAATCCCAGCTCTGCCCCCATCCTGGGAAGAGCATTTTGTCTGGAAATTCTACCAGGAAAACGAGGAAGGGTTGGGTCCCTATAATTTCTGCACCTGCTCAAACAGGAAGTAGCAGAAAGTTTGGGGCCAAGAAAAACAAGTTCAAGGTCATCCTGGAAATCAGCATCCCCTATAGCTAGGGAGTCACCCCATCCCAGGAGGAGCTCTCTTGGTGATTAATGATTAACAGACAGATGGGGTACACAGAGGGGATGGCCCAGGACCCACCCTTTAGCCTGTCACCAAAGGCTTAAGAGGAAGCAAAATTCACCTAGTCTTGTCTAGCATACCTTTGGTGACAGGGAGCTCACTACCAAACCAGCCCCCCATTGTCCTGAGAAGGTATGAAAGTGAAGCTGCCTTTCCACAACTGGGAACTGCAGAAGGCCTCAAGAGATCTAGTGGTCAGCCCACTCTCAAGTTAGAGGTCAAGAGGCTCAGAACTGGCCCCACCCCACACCGTAGGCCTGCCCACAGGTTCCCAGCAGCAGAGGAAGCTGTAGCAGGCAAAGTAAGGAAGGGCCAGTTGGAGAGTTGGGGCTAGAGTTTAGCCTGCAGCCCAACCCCTAGTCCCTCCTGACTCTGATGCTGGACTTGGGGAGGGGCCGACCTCTGAATGATCCTCATTTAAAAGCCCAGAGGACATGGTGTGGGGGGAGGTGAGGAAGCCTGAAGTCACCCCAATCCCACTGAGAGTCCTGGGGAGGCAGCTTGGGTGACAGAGGCCCTCTCCTCTTCCCCTGCAGCCTCTGTCCCGGGAAGCTGGAGGAAGTTTCACAATGTTCTGGGCCTGCTTTCTCTGACGTCGCATTTCTTGTGTCCTCCTGGTGCTCCCTCTCTCATTGTCGCCCCCCTGACACAGGCTCCCATGCACACACAGGCCTGTCTTCCCACCCAGGCCCACACCTACCTCTCCCGAATGGTGGGCTCTTTCTAGATCCCCACTGCCCAGCCCAGGCCCACACAGCAGCCGGGAGCCCTCAGCAGGTGCTGATCTGTGCTGCCCCCTGCTGGGTTATGGAGCCCTAGGATAAAGTCCCCCTTGCCCCACGCATCACCCAGGACTCCCAGGGCTCCTGGGGCTATGCCCACGGAGGACCCCTGGGTGGCATGGCATAGGATTCCAGTCTCCTAAGCAACTTGGGCCAGCCTACCCCATGCCCTCTGGACCCCTGATCCCCTGATGCAAGGAAGGGGATGCCCAGAACTTCAGATCTTGGACTTTAAGACATTCCAGTCCCCTGGGATGTGGGTTAAAGTGCAGACACTTGGGCCCATCCAGCAGAGTCTAAGTTAGCCAGTCTGGGGAACAGCCCAGGAGTCTGCATTTTTCATCAGTGGGCAGTGGGCCCACAGGTCATTCCAAAGCAGGTCATCCGTGGGCCGCACTGAGCCTCACTCGCCCACCTGTTACTCTCTCTCAGGCTTTGAGACCACAGCCCCCAGTAAAGACCTGAATCTGCTTTGTCCAAACTGCAGCCTGTTCCTTTTTTTCAGCATCGCATGTGGTTTTTCTGGAAAGGAAGAGTGAATGTGAGTCAGCCAGGTGGCTCAAGAGAGCTGTGGCAGGGAACGTGAGCCAGAAAGAGTGGCCAAAGGCCAGCAGGGCCAGGGCAGCTAGGGCAGGGGCTGTGTTTCAGATTTCACTCTGGCTGTTTTATGGAGAACCACACTGAGGAGGCAGCGGAGGATTTGGGGGGACAGTTCGGGGGGATGGAGGCAGGGAGGGGTTATAAACCTCATGGTACAGATGGGCAAACTGAGGCCCAAAATGGAGAACACCCAGTTTGAACAATCCCTGGCCCACAGTGAAGCCCCCAGCTTCCACCTCCCTCTGCAGGCTCCCCATGTGGTCTGGATTCTGGGGCCCAGCAGGTCATCTAGGGCCAGGCAGCAGCCGTGACTGGCACCCTTTGTCCTGGTCCCTGTGCCCTCTGACCTCAGCAGGTCCTGGGCTGATTAAAATATCCCCTTACAGCTCTGATAGGCATGGTATCCCCTTACAGGGCAGAGAGGGACACTGTCCCATCTGAGGCAGTACAGCCAGCTTGCCGCTGTGCTCTGACCACCCCTGGGAGCTGCACACTGCTAGCACAGGGAGATTAGAGGACTTTGACCTAGAGGGTTTGCAGAGACCTGCTAGGAGAAAGCAAAGCTCAGAGAGGGGAGAGTTGCCCAAGGCCACTCAGTGCATACTTATTAATCCCAATTCAGTGCTTCCCCTTTGTCAGGCAGTGTCAATTCAGCGAGTCCTTCTAACGACCAAAAGCAGTGAATCCTGTTACTCTCGCATTTTACAGGCACAAGAGTTGATTAGTGGCAGAGACAGGATTCGATCCCACACAGCCTTGACTCTAGTCCTAGCCTGGGGTAGTGGTCAGTGGATACGGCCCCAGCGCTACTCCTATCTTCCCTCTTACCACACCCTACTCCTATCCCTTCCCCAGCCACCCTGGCCCCCAGCCCTCCACTGCTTCTTTCCTTTGTGTCTTTGCTCCCGTGATTCCCACCTCCTAGGATACGGGACATGGGGCTGGCTTTGTAGACTTGGAGCCTGCTCTGTGAAATGGGCTCTTCTGAGCTCCAAATTCCAGCTTGAGGCTGTCCACCTCATCACCTTCACTGACATCTCGCAGAACCAGGGCATTGCCATCTCTACCTTTGGGGACCTCCATCCCCCCGAACTGTCCCCCCAAATCCTCCGCTGCCTCCTCAGTGTGGTTCTCCATAAAACAGCCAGAGTGAAATCTGAAACACAGCCCCTGCCCTAGCTGCCCTGGCCCTGCTGGCCTTTGGCCACTCTTTCTGGCTCACGTTCCCTGCC
The DNA here is from genome assembly GCF_009828535.3 of Hylobates moloch. Classification (NCBI taxonomy): domain Eukaryota; kingdom Metazoa; phylum Chordata; class Mammalia; order Primates; family Hylobatidae; genus Hylobates; species Hylobates moloch. Next base: position 93,861,265 of record NW_026652285.1, on the reverse strand, counting down.
ACAGCTCTCTTGAGCCACCTGGCTGACTCACATTCACTCTTCCTTTCCAGAAAAACCACCACTCCCGTCTCCCAATTCACCGCCTCCTCCACAGCCCTCCTGCAACACTCTCTCTGAGCTCCCTGTGCCTTTCCTCCAGGGAGCCCACTGCTTTGTGCAATGCCATACAGGCATCCTTCGGTATCCCAGGGGTATTGGATCCAGGATACCAAAATCCAATCAGATACCAAAATCCAAGCATGCTCAAGTCCCTGACATTAAAATATAGCATATGCATACCATCCTGTATACTTTAAATCATCTCTAGTATACTTATAGCTAATACAATGTAAATGCTATGGAGATAGTTGCATTGTTTAGGTAATGATGACAAGAAAAAGTCTGTACATGTTCAGTACAGATGCAATTTTTTTCTATCTTCAATCCTGGGTTGGTTGAATCCACAGATGCAGAACCCGTAGATTCGGAGGGCCGACTGCGTATTTTTTGATGATTCATCTCACATCTGTCCTCCTGGCACACTGCTCTCCCTGAGGGTCATAACCCAGTGCCCAGCTTGGCATTGTCACACAGCAGCTGCCAATGGGGGGAGGGGGGTGTCACCACCGAGTACATAGGAAGTGTGCACATCGGAGCCCCTCGGACCCCGGACCTCGTGCATCATGAACCTGCCAGGCTCACAGCAAAACAGGGCCGAATGCCTTCCGCCCCCACCCCAAACAAGTCACTGCTCAGGACTTCTTAATTTTCCTCCCCACAGGTTGCAGGGCTTCTCATTCTGTGATTTATAGCCCATCAAATAAATTCCCCCCATTATCTTTCACATGCAGCGCTCGGCCTCTCTGTCATTTATTAATACATTTGGCTTGCTGGGCCTCTCCCGGGAGAAATCTAAGGCTTGGCTGCAATTCGGGGGCAGGCAACGCGGAATTCCAAGGGCTCATTTCAGACCCAAACCTTCAGCAGATCTGAGCCTCCTACTCAGGGGCTAACTGGGCAGGGTCCCAATCCCTCTCCCCTCCCTTCCTCCAACAGAGAGACCATTGGCAGAGACGTCTCAATGTCCACTGGAGCTCTAGTGGCCAGTTTTACAGCAGGGGAGACCCTGCTTCTTCCCCCACTAGACTCGTTGGTTTCACGCTCCACAGCCATGATCTCAATCTACTTTTCCAATTCCCCGAGCAAGGCAGGAACCCATTGGAACCGTTTCACAGACGAAGTAGCTTCTCTGAAATACAGGGAGGTTGCCCCAGCCCTGCCCACTCCACGGGTGCTTGCTAGGCTCAGCCAGCAGAGAGTTCAAGGGTATCCTCTGTGCCAGGCACTGCACCCAGTGCTTGACTTGAATCGTCTCATTGCATCCTCACAAAAGCCTTCAGAGGGAAAAGGTGCTATTATGCCCATTTTACAGATGGGGAAATCAAGCCTCAGAGACACGAAATTTCCCTAGGCTCCTCCAGGAAGCAAATAGCAGCTCCCTGGCGGGAAAGTCTCACTGGAATGAAGGATGAGAAGGGGCTGGAGGCTACAGAGAACTCATGGCTTCATGCAGAGCCCTGCATTACGAAACAAAGTGTCCAGAAGGAAAGGAGAGCTCAAGGCTTTAGGATCTGACAGTCCAGGGGATAAATCCTACCCCTGGGGGTTCTCAGCTCTGTGACCTAGGGCAAGTTCCTTAACCTCTCTGGGCCCAAACTCCCCACTTTGTAGAATCTGAATACTATCCTCCCAGAACTGTCACAAGACTTGAATGAGACTGCACTCAGGAAGCTGCCTGGTAAACTGCCCAGTCCTGCACTGTGTCATTTTGGCTTGTTAGAACGGAGGAATCAAGATACGGTGTAAAGACATGCAAAGACTCCTCCAGGCAGACATGGGACTGGCGGTTCAGAACCATGTGGGAATCTGGGCAGAAGACAGGGCTCCTCCTCAGCCCCATGCACCCACAGGCCAAGCTGCTTACCTCACTCTCGTACCAGCCACCTCCTGCCCAGGCTTGGGAGAAACCAGACAGCCCTCCTGCTCCCGAGAGCACAGGTCCCAGCGTTGCTCAGCTGGGGAGGGCAGCGAGGACTGGGCGTAGGGGCACTCCAGGCTAGCCCAGGCCAGGCCTCCCGCCTCTCCTCCCACCCAGCCACCAGGTCTGCTTCCCTCCTCCCTCCTGCTCCTGAAAGTTTCTGCTTCCACTTTATAGTTTCCGTGGCAACCACTTCTCTTCCTTTGATTGTTTTCTTCTTCTCAGTCACTTTGCCATCTTACGCTAAAAGGAGAATAAAAGCAGGCCAGAGCAGGAGGTCTGGCCAGGAGGAAGAGGATGGAGAGTGACAGGGCCAGGGGTGGGGGTGACCTCCGCAGTGCAGCCCTAGTTCCACCCCTAAAAGCCATCTGAGGCTGGGCACCGTGGCTCACGCCTGTAATCCTAGCACCTTGGGAGGCCGAGGCAGGTGGATTGCCTGAGCTCAGGAACTTGAAACCAGCCTGGGCAACATGGCGAAACCCATCTCTACTAAAAAAAAAAAAATACAAAAAATTAGCCAGGCATGGTGGCGTGTACTTGTAGTCCCAGCTACTCAGGAGGCTGAGACACGAGAATTGCTTGAACTTGGGAGGCAGAGGTTGCAGTGAGCCGAGATCGTGCCACTGCACTCCAGCCTGGAGAGACAGAGCAAGATTCTATCCCCCCAGCCCCCCCCATAAAGACATCTGAACAGCCCCCCCGCCCCCCAAAAAAAAGACAGTCCCGGGGACTATCCCTTGGGAAGGTCCTCCGCAGCAGGGTCCCTCAAATGTGACTCTCCTGGGCAGACTGCCTGCCAGGCCCTGCAGGGGATGCCCACGGCTGCGTCTTTAAGGCTCTGTGTGGGGCTGGGCCGAAACCCGCTCCCCAATGTCCTGTCTTCACCCAGAGTGCTTTGCGTTTGAATGGCCTCCACCCTCAAGCCCCACCCTCTCTAGCTCTGGAAATCCTTTCTTGTCCAAGGCCTCGCTCCCATCTCAGCGCCCCTCCTTCCTGTGGTTGCCCTGGTGCTTCCTAACCTCTCTCTCAGGTGGCCTTCTTCCCTGCAGACAGGCCATGCTGGCAGCAAAGCCAGTGCCTCCTTCACTCCGTTTCCATGCCCAGGCCCCTGCAGGGAGCTAAGCACACAGTAGGTCCACAGGACGTGGCCCTGAACCTACGGCCAGAGAGACCAGGGTTCCAGTTGCAGCTCTACCACCAGCTAACTGTGAGCCCTTCACAGATTTACTCCAGAACTTGGTGCTCCTGGTGGTAAAATAAGGATGGAATTAACTTCCTCACAAGATGTTGGAGACTGAAATGAGTTTGTGGGGGGTCTGAAAGAGCCTGGAAATTTCTGAAGTGCTGTACCAACTCCGAGGTTATTTTTAGGCGTTGAATTAGTGCTGTCCAATGAACAGCCCCAGGGTCTCCTTGACCCCACACGCGGCTCTCTTTCTCCACCTGCTGACCTCCTGAGGCATTGACTGGCACACGGAGGCCTGGCCTCTCCAGCCCCCCACGCCATAGTCACCCCTCTACCAAGCTTCCCCTTCACACACATACACACACACACACACGCACACACATACGCAGGTCTGAGGCTGGGTGGGCCGCACTGACACAGAGGGCCCCGTGGCATCAGGCATCAAACCTGCCTGGTGTTGGCTGTTCTGGCTGAGGGGGCTGGGGGTGCCTCTGAGGTACAAGTCAGCAGAGAGTAGCGGAGCCCATGGGGTGAGGGTGGGAGTGGAAGAGCACCTTCCTCCCAGCCTAGCCACAGGTGGTGGCTGGGGCGGGGGCAGGACCAATGGGGCTGTCCACTGCCTTCTCCTATTGCCACCGTCTGCTTCCTTTAGAGGCTGGACCACCAGGGACCGGGGTCTGGGTAGGCTACCCAGTTACATCTCCCGGCAGTGCTCTCCCCAGAGAAAGGTGCTCCTCTTCCACACTCCCACGAGGGCCTCCCCGCTTCCTCTTTGGCGCTGACAGTGAACTCCACCCCCACTGCCCACCCATTCTCAGACCTGCGTGTCACCCCTTCCAGACTGCGCACCGACGCTGCACCTGCCCAGGCTTGTGCTGGAGTGAGGTTGCTTTCTAGGCACAAGGGGACACCTGGGGCCACATTGGCTCAGGGTGGGGCTCTTGTGTACACTGAGGGTGGCCATTTCACCCTCCTCCAAAGACCTGCAGGATTGAAGGACTTTGAGCAGATTCAGAAAAAAACAAAGACTTGTGAAACGTCAGAACTAAGAGAGTAAAGGCAGGGTCAACTGTGGCCGGCCGGGGCCTCTGCCTCCTCCACCTCTCCTCTTTCTGGCCCTACTCCTGTCTTAAAAGCACAGGATTCCCACATTGGGAAGCCAGGCCATTCAGCTCCTACCCCGGGGTGCATAGGGGACCCTTCCTAGGACCTGGCATGTGAAAACCAATGCAAGTCGTGGCGTGGTCTCTGGAGGGCCCTCCAAGAACTGTGTCCCTTTGTGTCCTAAGAGGGCTCTGACACAGTCCCTGTCCTCAGAGAGCTGACAGTCTGGTGGGACACACGGGCTTCCATAGAGAGTCTCGAACAAGGGCCCAAGGCAGAGGGAGAACAAGGGAGGAAGTAACTAATTTTGACTGACAGGCAGGGAGAAATCAAGGAAGGCTTCACAGAGGTGGTGGCATCTGGGCCAAGCCTTTGAATAGGACTCCAAGAGGCTGCGGGTGTTGAGGAAGAGAGCAGCAGCCCCAGACCCATGGCAGAGACCTAACTTGACTTCCCTTATCCAAATGCCATGTACTTAGACCATGGTGAGGGTTTGGGCCTAGAGGATGCTGTCCTGATGTCCCCTTAGCTGAGCCTTAAATCTCCCACAATGGTCCAGAATGAGGCACATCCAGGCCAGCTCCTGTGGCCAAACCCTGGGGCAATGTCTGTCCTGGTCACTGCTGTCTCTGGGCAATGGCCTCAGAGCACCAGGGGGGATAGAGCCTGCCAGGTCTTAAAAGCCTAATGAAAAGAGTCTCCTCGAGTTCCCGGAGCAGCCCATTCCAGGATTTCACACCACCCCACAGTCAGCCAGGAAGTTCTTCCCCGTATCTAACCTACATCTCTCTTGCTGAAACGTACACCCACCTTGCTTTGGAGACACAGGAATAACAAAGCACAGACGTTGAACGGCCTCACCAGGCACTCTGTTTGCAGCAGAGGTGGTTTGGTGGGGGGCGGGGGGGCAGGGTCAGTGGGCAAAGACACAACCCCCGGCTCTGACAAGAGAGAACAAGGCCCTCTTTGTGCACATGATTAATTTATAGGCCTGGGGAGGGTCAAGTGGGAATGTCCTCTCTCTGGGCCTCGAAGGCTTCCCTGACCCAATTTAGAAGCTGCGTTTATTGTATTGTTCATGTCAAACCTTCCCGATGAGGTCTCTATTCCCAGCGTGCTCATGAATTTTCCAGGAGTTTAATAGTGCACAATTTGAGAACAATTTATTAAGCAGATTAAGCCCCCCAAATATGCTTCCATATGCTCTACAAAACACAGCAAATTTATTCTCCGGCAGCAGTGGGCTCCCACTGCCCGGAGCAGCTGGAACCCCTCAATCTGGGAGAGAGGAAAGCTGAGCAGGGTTGGGGAGCCCCCTGCAAGGGTCTAGGGGAAAGTGCATATGGAATTCCAGGACCCCAAGTATCAGCCCCAGCGTGAGCAGGCCCAGAGGTGAAGCTGCTCCTGCAGAATCCCACGTTCAAAGACCCCATCTTTGTCACGCCACCTTGCCCACGGCATCCCTCTTCAGGGAGGCTCCAGCGCTCACTCACAGTGGGACGCTGGTCTAGACACTTCCTGCTCTGAGACTTGGAAACCCAAGCGGAGCTCCCAGTGTCACTCTCTGAGGCCTGTCTCATTCACTGCACCTTCCTGACCCTGGGAACTCCTGGAGGAAAAGAATGGGGTTAGACGGCCCCAGGTGTTGGAATGAGATGGAGTTTGTGTTTGACCCTTCCTGAGGGGTGGGAGTCTATACTGGAGGGGCCAGAGGAGGCCTTGCTAAGGGACAGCTGGACAGAGGAGGTGAGGGCAGGGGAGGGGGTGTCCGGGCCCCAGCCCTTAGGGTCAGTGGGGAAGAGAGCAGCTGGAGACCTGGTCTGTGCTCAGATACCAGCTGCAGAGACCCGGGCTTTGGTGCTGATCTGAAACTTCAGGCTTGACCTCGTTTGTCCCTGCACGTCCTCCAGTCCACCGGGTCACCAGGACCCATCTGTTTTATCACCGGTAATAAACACAGCCAGAGCCATGGCGTGTCCAGTGCTTACTCTGTGGCAGGCACTGCGCTGAGCTTTAAATGCCTTGTCACATTTTACGCTTGCGGCAACTCTGCAAGATAGGCGCTCCTATCACCGTGCGTCTTAGATGAGCAAATGAATTCGCAAGCATAACAAACACACCCGAGGCCGTGCAGCCGGTAACCCGCAGACGCCAGGATTCAAATCCAGGCGGTCATTTCCAGCCCCAGAGGTCTGAGCCTCCTGACCTTCCACCTCATTCCATGGTTGGGACGGCCCCTGGGCTCAGTTCAGCTCTCCACATTCCCCATCAGATGACTGCAAGGTGTCAACGATGGCCACCCAGCCTCCTGCCCATCCTCTCCCATCGTCTCTCCACACAGCAACCAGGGGGTCTGTCCTCAAACCCAAACCTGCCCTGCTCCCTGCTGAAAGCCCTGCCACGGCTCCCTGGGCCAAAAGCAGAGTGCAAGCTTCTTCTTTTTTTTTTTTGAGACAGAGTCTTGCCCTGTCACCAGGCTGGAGTGCAGTGGCACAATCTCGGCTCACTGCAACCTCCACCTCCCAGGTTCAAGCGATTCTCCTGCCTCAGCCTCCCGAGTAGCTGGGGCTACAGGCACGCACCACCACACCCAGCTAATTGTTATATTTTTAGTAGACACAGGGTTTCACCGTGTTGGCTAGGATGGTCTCGATCTCTTGACCTCATGATCCGCCAACCTCGGCCTCCCAAAGTTCTGGGATTGCAGGCGTGAGCCACCACATCCGGCCGCAAGCTTCTTTGCCTTGCATTCAGGACTTCCATTCCCACCTCCCTTTGCTGTCTCCTGTATCCTCCAGTTGAACCCTGCTCCTCCCTGGGCACCACTCATGCCCCAGCCTTCTGGTCTCCATTTCTTTGCTTAGTCTGGTCCCTCTCGGCCTGACCTGCTTTCCCCTGTATCTTACGTCAAAATTTTCAAGGCCCAAATCCAGTGCCACCTCCTCCACGAAGCCTTCCCAGGATGGCCAATCAGGTCCCAGTGGTGGAAGTGATTTCTCTCTCCTCTGAATTCCTGACAGTGCAGGGAGCTGTTCAGCTGTCTGTGTGCCTTGCCCCCTCCCGCAACCAGGCCAGGAGCTCCTGGAGGGCAAGGTCCTCTCTCACCAGGAGCTGCTTTCCCCCAAAGGCCAGCACAGAGCTGGGTACAAAGAGCAGCCTTGCCCAGTCCATTCGACAGTCGGACACCTCGTCCCTGTCAGCATGGGGTAGCCCCCAGCCTGTGAGGGCCCCTCCCTGGGCCTCAGCAGGAGTCCTTTACCTTTCTTCGGTGCCATGGGCCCTTTGGGCTCTAGTAAGGTCTAAGGACCCCCTCTCAGAAAAATGTTTTTAAATACATAAAACAGGCTGGGCGCGGTGGCTCATGCCTGTAATCCCAGCATTTTGGGAGGCCAAGCCGAGTGGATTGCCCAAGGTCAGGATTTCGAGACCAGCCTGGCCAACATGGTGAAACCCTGTCTTTACTAAAAATACCAAAATTATCTGGGTGTAGTGGTGCACACCTGTGATCCCAGCAACTCGGGAGGCCGAGGCAGGAGAATCGCTTGAACCCGGGAGGCGGAGGTTGCAGTGAGCCAAGATTGCATCACTGCACTCCAGCCTGGGCAACAGAGCAAGACTCCATTCAAAAATATATATAAAAATTAAAAATTAATAAATAAAAATACAAAAATTAGCCGGGTGTGGTGGCGCATGCCTGGTTATCAAAAAAAAAAATTTTAGTGGTTTGTCTTTGACCAGGTGAGTGCAGTGGACAGTTTGGTCATACAACCTCCCCTTCCAGTTCAACAATTTGCCTCAGTCTCCCAAGTAGTGGGTCCTGGCTAATTTTTTGTGTTTTTAGTAGAGACAGGGTTTCACCATGTTGGCCATGCTGGTCTCAAACTCCTGACTTTGTGATCTGCCTGCCTCCACCTCCCAAAATATTTTTAGTGCTATAGCAATATATGTGCTTCTTTATTAATGCCTTAGAGAACAAGATCTGGGGCTAATAACTATTGTAATTTTGAAGTACGGTGAACAAAAATGTTATTTTAGGACACCCATGACAACTGGGTATCTCATGTCCTATTATCATGTCCACGATAATAGGACATGAGAATTTCTGCAATTCCTATGATTTCTGCAACATCATAGAATGGCTAATGCCACTGTGGTTGATCATCTACATTTATAATTGCAGGAATTACCATTTGTAATTCTAATTAATGGTTATTGAAAATAACAGTGGGATTCTTTTTTTCCTATTCCAGTTCTTGGGCACTCTGGAATCCATCCTGAGATTCACTGGGTCCCGGAAGCCCCAGTTAAGAAGCCCTGGCTGAGAGGCGGGGGTTTTAGGGAAAAGAGGAGGATTTGTCTCAGAACCCAAATTCTGGCCTCTGGCTGGCTGCTGAGGCCCTGACCTTCTCCAGTTCTGCATCTCCACCCACCTGCCTCAGTCACATCACAGACAAACCCAGCCTGTGCCCACAGCCTGGTTGTCCCAGCTTATCTGAAGCCCCTCAGTGGGATGAGCTTAGCAGAAGCCTCCAGGGAATGACTCCCTGGAGCCAGAGTGCCCCAGACAGCCCAGCTCAGGGCTTCAGGGGCCCTGGCTGCCTCCCAGGCACTTATTTTATGTTCAGAAAGAGTAAAACTGACAGGTAATAAATGGCCAAGGAGGGCTGGAGTGGGCTCTGACTGTCTGCCTGGCGCCTGCCCAGCCAGCCCGCCATACCCACCACCACCCTCTCAGGGGGATGAGAACACCATTAATTACCCAGGAAGAAAGGGCACCGTGAGGATGCGCCCAATGCTGCTTGGGGACATCATCTCTGGCCGCATTTTCTGAGAGAAGCACCAAGCCTGAAGCTTGGCTGTCACCCCCACCACCCTCTGCCATGAGCCGGCCAGGCTTTCCTCCTCCCCAGGTACCCCAGGGCGCCTTCCAACTTGGGTCCTGCCCTCAAAGCCTCTTCACCTGTCCAATGTCCCTGAGGGATTGCTTTTTGCAGGTAGGGCCCCAAGGTGGGCCCCTGGGGTGGGACCCAAGAGCGAAAGGGAATCTATCCCATCATTTCTGTCGCCTTCACCAGCACCTTGTGTCCATCACTGAGTCCGGGGGGTTCTACTAGGGAAGTGTCTCTGGCCTCACCCACACACCATGGCCAACTCTAGCCATCACTCCAGGCCCAAGTGATTGGGTTACCTTCAGGTGTGACCACACCTGTCACCTTTTGCAGGTCGGTGCCAACCGTTCTCCAAACAGGAGCTCAAGCCACCATCCCACTTGCCCTGTGAAGAAGGAACTGTTATCATCACATTTTACAGACCAGGTAACTGAGGCTCAGAGAGGGTAAGTGACTGGCACAGCTGGTAACAACAGAGTCAGGGTTTGAGCCCAGTCTGTCCAGCTCCAAATCTCCCCTTTAGTAGCTTTCTGGACATCAAGTGGTCATCCTGCAACCACAGGTAGCCAAAGAGTCTCTCTAAAGAAGGTTTGCCAGGCCCTCTGCATGCCCCTCTTTCCCTCCCTTGCCCCTGCCCAGGGGCTGCCTTGGAGCCCAGAGACCCTGCCTCTTCATTCTAAAACCCCCACTGGGCCCAGTCCCACCTCTTCCAGGAAGCCTTCCCTGATTGCCCACACTCTGCAGATTCAAAAGTCTTCCAGTGCCTCCCACCCTTAGCAGAAGCTGTCAACAGTGGCCACCAGCAGCACCTAAGTTCTTTCCTTATCACCTCCAACCACCACACCCATAGCCAGGCCCAGGTGCCCTACAGGGTTTCTTTTAAGCCTGGAGGAAGATCTTGCTAGAAGATAAATGGGTGACCCCATGGCTTGTGCCAACCTTCCACCCAGAGGCAGTCTGTTCACACCTGGGCAGGGGGCATCTGCCTCAGGATCACCAGGATGAGGAGGGGCCCACCTAATCCAGTCTGCTAGGATGACTAAGGGGGTGCTAGGAATCACATCACAGCCACTCTCTGAGCTAGGAGAAGCCCTGAGCCAGCATCTCCACTCAGCTCCAGGAACAAAGTCAGCAGATTCACTGCACCCACATGGAGCTTGAGAAAACTCAGAGAAGGGCCAGGCCCAAGGCCAAGGCCAAGGCAAGAACCACAACCTCTGCTCCAGGTGCACGGCAGGAATAACAGCAGTGTCGTTCTTAGCAATGACCACTTTCCTAATAAATGTGCTTCCTGCAGACAGTGGGATGCTGGCACCCGAGCCTGACGAGACCCACAAAGGATGTTCCCTGAAGCAGAACCCCCACGGAGGGGTGGCTAAGTCAACCACATACTGCAGAAAGTTCTACGCAGCAGATAGAAACAGTGAGGTGGAATTCTACAGCTGAACTAGAAAAACGTGTCCAAATATCTCACTGAACGAAAGCAGCAAGTTGCAGAACGATACATGACTTTAAAAAAGAAATTTAAACAGAATCATATTATTCTATGGATATATACATGTGCATGAAAGTGCAAGGCAGCACTGAGAAAAATGCCCTCCAAATGCCTCCCACGCATTGGCTAGACTTTGCTGCCAAGAGCCCACCCCAACTCTGCCCCAGCCCTAGCCCAGCCCCACTCTTGATACACGGGAAGATCATGACCCACCGATTCTCACATCCTGCTGCCAGGAGAGTACACAGCCACAGTCTTTGCAGAGGGTGAGTGGGCAACATGGATCAAAAGTTAAAAATCCATAAACGTCCATTTTAAATTCATAGATTCTCCTTCTACATGCTATCCTTCAGATAAACTCTCACAAGCGTGTAAGAACAGATGTACAAGGATGTTTATGCACTCCTGTTTGAAGCAGCAGACAAAAAAAACAAAACAAAACAAAACAAAAAAAACGCACCAAAACTGTAAACAACGTCTGTGTCCGTCACAGGGGGCCTGGTTGAATAAATTATAGTCTCTCCTGAAAATGGAATCCTGTGTGACCGTTCTGCAGCACGAGGTGGAAATGTGTATACCGACACCGTGGACTTCGAGGTGAAAATGCATGGGATACTTCAGGATATGTGGGATGATCTCCTGGGTGGATAGATTCTTACATATGCTTGTGTGTGTGTGTGTGTGTGTGTGTGTGTGTGTGTGTGTGTTGAGTGTGGGTGAAGAAAAAAGGCTTAGTTTTCAGTCTATAATGTTTGATTTTATTTTTAATAAACAAAATCATGACATGCCATTTTTATAGACTAAGAAGCAGATTTTGGTGCAAGACGTTGATGGTGGGGGAGGCTGTGCTTGTGCAGGGGGCAGAGAGTAGATGGGATCTCGTACTTTCTGCTCAATTTTGCTGTGAACCTAAAACTGATCTAAAAACTAAAGGCTATTTTTTTTAAAATAGATTAAAAGTCTTTAGAAATTCAAAACACAAGAGAACCTTTTCCTCCAAAGTCAGTGCTTCTCCAGGTTGAATCTTCCTTTGCCTTCGTCATTCTTGAGCAAGAGCCACTCTCCGAAAGCTCAAACCAGGGAGTGCTGTCAAGGTTTCTCTTCTGGCTGGGCGCGGTGGCTCACACCTGGAATCCCAGCACTTTGGGAGGCTGAGGCAGGCAGATCACCTGAGATCAGGAGTTTGAGACCAGCCTAGCCAACATGGTGAAACCCTGTCTCTACTAAAACTATAAAAATTAGCTGGGCATGGTGGCAGGTGCCTGTAATCCCAGCTACTCGGGAGGCAGAGGCAAGAGAATCACTTGAACCCGGGAGGTGGAGGTTGCAGTGAGCTGAGATCACACCACTGAACTCCAGCCTGGGCAACAGAGTAAAACTCCATCTCAAAAAAAAAAAAAATAAAAGGTTTCTCTTCTGAAGTTTTGTCTGCATCGTCTGGTCTGCCCAGAGTGCCTCACATCTTCATTTTTACCGATACAAATATCCTTCTCCATGAAAGCCCATTTTGGATGCCCTCACCCCCTGAAACAGGCTCTCTGAGGACAGTCTGTGTCCTGAATATATCTCTGCAGCCTCCAGGGATGCCCAGTGCCAGGCACAAGGCAAGAGCTCATTAAACGTATGCCAAGTCACGGGATGCCCTCCTCTGAACACATTAACATTTCTGAAAGCCCCAAGCACTGTCTAGACATCTCTCTGTCGCCACTCGTCTTGTCTTGAATCATAATTCTGCCTGCGCTTGTTAGCAGGGAGCTCCTCAGAGGGGGCTCCTAGGGCCCACACCCCACATGTGCCCCAGCCCTACAGCCCACTTGGCTCAGGAATCACAAACGCAAATGCCAGTGTGAGCCAGGAGGGAAAGGAAAGGAGAGAAGCAGGCCTGGCCAGGCTAAATGGGGAACACACTCCAGCCCACAATGTCCTGTTGGAACGTGGGCCCACGACGGCCAGAGGATCAAGTTTACAAGAAGCTACCAGATTTGGATGTAAAATCCTGATTGTTCAATGGAGACAACTAGATCACATATTAAAATAAACACACACCATACAGGTCATAGCAAATAGGGCTGAAGGCCAGACTGGCCCAGACTCCCTGCCTGTGGTGCCTCAGGAAGCAACAGTTCAGAATTGGCATCACTGGAAAAAAAAAAAAAAAGCAGAAAGCTCTCCTGATCCTACCATCCCATCAGCCCAAACTCCAAAACCTACTCCCTGCAGAACCCAAACCTCACTGCCAAAGGGAGATTCAAAGCCCAGCCATTGGCCAGGCGTGGTGGCTCACGCCTATAATCCCAGCACTCTGGGAGGCCCGGGCAGGCAGATCACCTGGGGTCCGAAGATTGAGACCAGCCTGGCTAACATAGCAAAACCCTGTCTCTACTAAAAAAGTAAAAATTAAAATTAAAATTTAAAAAAAAAAAGAGTTCGCCAGGTATGATGGTGTGCACCTGTAGTCTCAGCTAGAGGCTGAGGCACAAGAATCGCTTAAACCCAGGACGCAGAGGCTGCAGTGAGCCAAGATCACACCACTGCACTCCAGCCTGGGCGACAGAGTGACTCTGTCTCAAAAAAAAAAAAAAAAAAAAAAAAGGCCCAGCCACTTTGGTAGCATGTGTTGGCTCTGCAGCTCCCAGCTGTGTGACAGGGGTGAATGACTTCACCTCTCTGAGCCTCTACTTCCTTCTCTGTAAAATATGGGAAAAACAATAACTTCCTATGGATGTTATGTGGACACGTCACAGAGGGGCTGACTGCCAAAGCAGGGCCCCTCCCTCCCCATCTCAGCCCCCATCCATGCCCTGGATGGGGCAGGCAGTGCGAGTGCTTAGCCTCCGAGATTCTGGCCCAGGAAGGCCTGTTAATAGCAGCGTGCTCTTCTCGCAGCCCCCTAAATCCCCACAACAGAAATGAATACTTATTGAGACTTACGTGCCTGGCACCGTGTTAAATGCTTCATGTAAGTTCCTGTCTTTTAACTTTCTCAGTAATTCCAGAAGGTAGGTACAGTTGTGTGTTGCATAATGATGGAGATATGTCCTGAGAAATGCGTCGTTAGGCGATTTTGTTGTTGTGTAAACATCATAGAGTATACTTGCACAAACCTAGATGGTGTAGCCTACTGCACGCCTAGGCTATATGGTGGGTAGCCTGCTGCTCCCAGGATACGAACCTGTACAGCATGTTACTATACTGAATACTGTAGGCGATTGTAATACAATTGTAAATATTAATGTATGTAAACATAGAAAAATACAGTAAAAATATGGTGTTAAATCTTATTGGACCACGAACATATACTCAGTCTGTCCTTGACCGAAATATCATTATGTGCCACGTGACTGTATTTTTACCTCCCCATCTTACAGATGAGCAAACTGAGCCTCAGAGAAGTGATCTGACTTGTCCAAGGCTGGTTTGTAAGTGGCACGGTCTGGATTTGGCCGTAGGCTATTTCAGCAATCTCAGCCACCACTCCATTCTGAACCTCTGTGATTCCTACAAGCTGCCAGGTGCTAACCTGGTCAGTCCTGGGGACACCAGGAACAACACCAGCTCCTGCCTCTGGGCAGCCCCACTGGGTCCGTGGCACAGACAACCATAGACTCTGCCTGGAAAAGCTGCTTCACGGAGAAGGTGACACCTGAGCCAGGGCCAACAGGTGCATAGGTAGGTAGTGAGCTGGTGGCACCAGGAGTGAATCTAAGGTAACTCCAAGTCTTGGGGCTGAGGGGTGGGAAATGCAGTCCAGACAGAACCAACTGGGCTGGGCCCAAGGCAGGTGAGAGAACAAATGGCTGGTTTCTCTCATGAGAAAATGTACAAACATGGAGGCAAAGGAAGGAGAGAAGCAGATCACAGATGTGAAGCAAACTCAAAACCTTAACCCGCCTGGTCAATATGGCAAAACCCCATCTCTACTAAAAATACAAAAATTAGCCAGGCATGGTGGTGTGTGCCTGTAATCCCAGCTACTAAGGATGCTGAGGCAGGAGAATCACTTGAACCCAGGAGGCGGAGGTGGCAGTGAGCCGAGATCACGCCACTGCACTCCAACCTGGGCAATAGAGCAAGACTCCATCTCAAAAACAAAACAAAACAAAACAACCTTAACCCTGGCCAGGCATGGTGGTTCATGCTTGTAATCCCAGCACTTTGAGAGGCCAGGTGGGTGGACCACTTGAGGCCCAGCAGTTCAAGACCAGCCTGGGCAACATAGCCAGACCCCCATCTCCACAAAAAATAGCAAAATTAGCCAGGTGTGGTGGTGCATGCTTGTAGTCCCAGCTACTCTGGAGTCCCAGCTACTCTGGAGGCTGAGGTGGGAGGATCACTTGAACCCAGGAGGTCAAGGCTGCAGTGAGCAGTAAACATGCCATTGCACTCCAGCCTGGGCAAAAGGGCAAGACCCTATTCCCCCCACCAAAAGAACAACAACAATAACAAATCTGAACTCTTTAACCTGAAAGCTTAAAACCTACCCTTGGGGTTGCCCTGCCTCAAAGAGGAGGCCTCTCAAGCTAGGTAAAGTCTCCGCTGGCCCTGCACCACCCCTGGATGTTAAATCTGGTGGGGCTGCCACCTGGGTCTAGGGTAGGGACTGGCCATGCGGTGTCACAGCGAGGACCCTGGCTTGGCAATCTGGGGCTGACCTCAGGCATGTCAAGCCAATGTCATCTGCAAAACTGAGGTGAGAAAGAGAGCAAAATTGCTCTCTTAAGCAAGCATCTCACTTGCTTAAGAGAGATGGCGCAAGGCTCAGATTCGGCAGATAGGACCCAGGGCGCCCCAAGTGCACGCCGCAGGCACCCACATGCTCATTCTCAGGAATGCCTCCGCCCTTGACTCTTAAGGCTGTGAGCATTAAACAAGGGAATCAAAGTAAGTCAAAGCCTGGTGGCGCTGGCAGTGGCACTATTCCCATCCCCCTTGCCCATATACCCCACAGTACTTGTCACTGTCTTGGCCAAACCTGCCCCAAGCTGGCTGTGAAATAATCTCCTCCAAGGGGTCAAGTGACCATTTGCTCTCCTCCCTCCTGGGGGCAGGGGGTGGGGTGGTGGTGGTATTTTTCAGCTATTAACAATTGACATCTGTTAATTATTAGTTTGTGTACTTCTGTTTTGCTTTCACCCACACCATTGCTCAATCCACCCGGCAGCCCCAGCCCTGAGAAGTGGAAATCTTACCTCCCGACAGAGAGATAGGGAAGCAGAGCCCCGACACGAGGGCAGTGGAGGGCTCCCGGCCATGGAACCCAGTGTATCTGACAAAACCCACGTAACCTTCGAGACAGTGAGTCACAAGGAATAGAATTCTGCCCTGTGTCAGGTATTGGAGGTCCCCATCCTGGCCTCCTCAAAGTACACACTTCTGGAGGCAGCCATCTTGCCCCTAAGAGGCAGTTTTCCTAGAAGGCAGATCCCTCTCTTGTAGACCCCAGAGATTCCCAGGCTGCAAAAGGTATTGCTTCTATAGAAGGAGCCAAGGGGAGGGTAAGAAACAAACAGGGCCGGGTGCGGTGGCTCACACCTGTAATCCCAAAGCTTTGGGAGGCCGAGGCAGGCAGATCACAAGGTCAGGAAATCGAAACCGTCCTGGCCAACGCGGTGAAACTCCGTCTCTGCTAAAAATACAAAAAATTAGCTGGGTGTGGTGGCACACGCCTGTAGTCCCAGCTACTCGGGAGGCTGAGGCAGGAGAATTGCTTGAGCCCAGGAGGCGGAGGTTGCAGTGAGCTGAGATCGTGCCACTGCACTCCAATCCAGCCTGGGCGACAGAGCGAGACTCCATCTCAAAAAAAAAGAAAAAAGAAAAAGAAACACAAACAGGGTGAGGCATGGTGGCTCACATCTGTAATCCCAACACTTTGGGAGGCCAAGGCAGGCAGATCACTTGAGGTCAGGAGTTCAAGACCAGCCTGGCCAATATGGTGAAATCCCATGTCTACTAAAAATACAAAAAAAAATTAGCCAGGTGTGGTGGCATGCTCTTCTAATCCCAGCTACTTGGGAGGCTGAGGCAGGAGAATTGCTTGAAAAATGCTTGAACCTGGGAGGTGGAGGTTGCAGTGAGCCAAGATTGCGTCATTGCACTCCAGCCTGGGTAATGGAATGAGACTGGTCTCAAAAAAAAAAAAAAAAAAAGGAAAAAAAGAAATACAAACAGCCATGCTATTCTGATGGGAGACAGGGGACTGGACTGCATGAGGACCTACGTCCCTTGCAGGCTTTGTGAATGTGATCAGATCCACAGGCAGGCACGGGGCTGAGGGGAAGGCACACCAGACAGGGGAACTTTGAGAAATACAGGCAAGGCAGTCTAACTCCATGGTAGAGGCCACGGAGTGGGCTGTTCAGTCAGCTGAGCTCCTGGGCACATAGGAAGCAACTGTCGGCAAGGAGGCTCCTACTGGAATTTGGAAGAAGGGCCCTGAAAACCGAGCTGAGAAGTCTGGATTATATCTCAGGGAAAATAGGGAGTCCCTCAAGCAGGGACTTGATTATACCTTGAGCAGGGGAGGGACCCCTCAGACCAAGGTCCAGAGACTCCCCCTGGAGGCAGCGTGGAGGAAACAGGAAGCCGCACCAGATGGGGCTGTGGCTGGGCTGTCTCCTAATGGGCAGTGAGGGCAGGGATGGGGTGCAGGAGATGGTGCCCAAGGGGAACCACCAGACTTGCAGGTAGGAAAAAGGGAAGGGAAGGAAGGAAACACCTGGATGTGGTTCCCTGTCCCAGGGGCTGGCCCGTGCGGTCTTCCACTCAAAGAGGAAAGTTGGGGCCTGGGGGAGCAAGTGAATGCGAGAGAGGAAGTGGTTGTTAGGAGAAAGGAAGGGCCTTTCATGTTGGACCGGTTGATGTGCTTTTAGAGCAGCCAGTGAAAAGCACTTCTGTCCATCTGGAGCTCAGGGGAGGTTTACAGTCTGTGTTGGGAGTAGCCCAGGTTCAGGGGTTGTTAATGCCCTGGGCATGTGTGGGGCTCCCAGGTAAGAGCTGGTAGGTGAGAAGAGGAGGGTACCCAGGGTAGGACCTCAGAGGGTCAGGCGGTGTCAACAGAGAAGTCTCAATAGAGATACATCTGAGACACCAGAAGAGCACAGTGTCTGGGAAGGCAAGAGAGGGCAGCTGGAGGGGCAGGACCCCCCCAGGGTGGCTGACCAAGGCCCCAAGCAATAACATAATATCAAAGTTTACATATATTGAGCTCCTTTTACATGCCAAGTCTTTAACCAGGGACCTGATATGTATTAGCTACCTCACTGATACTTCCAAGAACCTACTGGGGTTAGCACTGTTATCCCATTTTACAGATGGGAATGTCAGCAAAGAGCAGCTCAGTTACTCAGCAGGTCAAGCCTCATCCTAAACCCATTCAGACTCCAGAGGTCACACACACCTTTAACCACTGTATGTGGAGCAGGGGGATGGTCAGCGTTTGTGGACCGGTCAGTGGCTGGCATTTTCAGTGTGGAAGGAGCTGCTAGAAGCCAGAAGGTAAACAGGTGGAAGCAAACAGCCACACCTCCAGCTGGGAAGGGTGGGAGGGCAGGGGGGCCTGGCCAGGGCTCCAGCAACTTCCTCCAGCAGCTGGCCCAGGCAGCGGGAGTCGGAGCTGCCCATTTGAGCGGCTGGATCCGGAAGGCTGCAGCAGGGGGTCAGAGTCGGGAAAGACCTTTAGTTCTTGTTCTGCCTTCAGGATCCAAACTTGGAGAACAATGACCACTAAAAGTGATTTGATGATGACAATTTTTGACCGTTGCTAAGTTTAGCACTCTGGGTGGGGCAGGCACCACGTCTTACAATGCACATACTTTGGCTTCCACCACCAACCCAATGTTGTATCCCAGTTTAACTCCATTTCCACTTCCACCCAAATAGGGGTTCTCTTCTTAGGGCCTTGTCATGGGAGAAAAAACAAAGAATAACTTCCTACCTAAGGAGGTCTTAGCGATGAATGAGATCCCTATTTAGTATCTAATACCTAAGCTATTAATAGAAACGGCAACGCTTACCCCAAAGGAATGAATCACTAATGGTGGAATTTCAGACACCAGAAGTGGTTTACAAGCACTCCCGGAAATCATTACTGGGATCACAACAGACTCCACCCAAGTGTAAGGACATTTTCAATTCTTACCAAGGCTCAACTAGGAAAAAATCTCAAGAGCTACCTCCTTTTCCAACATCTCCTCTTTCAGAAGTTTGACATATAATCCGGGATAAATTTATCTCAATCTGCCCCAAAACTGTGCCTGATACATGGTAGGCACTGAATAAATATGTGTTGACACCGTTAGCACAGGCAGGGGCCATGCAGCTCACTCTTGTCACAGTTAAAGGATATGAAGGCCAGGATCAGTGGCTCACGCCTGTAATCCTAGCACTTTGGGAGGCAGAGATGGGAGGATCACTTGAGGCCAGGAGTTCAAGACCAGCCCAGGCAACATAGTAAAACCGCATCTCTACAAAAATTACAAAAATTAGCGGGATGTGGTGGCGCATACCTGCAGTCCCAGCTGCTCAGGAGGCTGAGGCATGAGAATTGCTTGAACCTGGGAGACAGAGGTTGCAGTGAGCTGAGATCACGCCACTGCATTCCAGCCTGGGCAACAGAGTAAGATCTTGTCTCAAAACAAAACAAAACAATACAAAGGACACGAAGCTCTCCCTGGAGCCATCAGAGTGCCAAGAGCCACACCTTCCAACAATCACCCTGCATCACGGCCTCCACATTATAATTTACCTGTCAGTCCTTAGGATGGAATCACAGCTGGTCAGAAAGGGCTCCCAACCACGTATATTTGGCTGTTTAAGGTCTGGGGAAATCTTGCAACATCATTTAGTTCCAATCCAATTGTTTTCAACTCTTAAAAGTACTTCTGGCCGGGCACGGTGGCTCACGCCTGTAATCCCAACACTTTGGGAGGCCGAGGCGGGCGGATCACGAGGTCAGGAGATCGAGACCATCCTGGCTAACACGGTGAAACCCCGTCTCTACCAAAAATACAAAAAATTAGCCGGGCGAGGTGGCGGGCGCCTGTAGTCCCAGCTACGCAGGAGGCTGAGGCAGGAGAATGGCGTGAACCCCGGGCGGCGGAGCCTGCGGTGAGCTGAGATTGCGCCACTGCACTCCAGCCTGGGTGAAAGAGGGAGACTCCGTCTCAAAAAAAAAAAAAAAAAAAAAAAGAACGGGGGGGGCGGGGCGGGGGGGGGGGGGGTTGGGCCCCCGCACCCCCCCCCAGGGGGGAAAAAGGAGGCACCCTCCAAAAAAAAAAAAAAAAAAAAAAAAGTACTTCTATAACACCAAAATTGGGACCAGATTAGGGATGCCGTACACACAGCCCCTGCCCCGCCACCCCCACCACCAAGGCAAAGGCACAAATAATTAAACTGATTATGATGCTCTTTTCTGCTGAGCCAAGATGTGGTTTCAGAATCTTTCTCAATGCACAGGGCTTGCTCTGTTTAGTTATAGGAGCTGATGTGCACCTGGATGTCACGCCTACAGCGTGAATTCCTTTTGGGAGAGAAAAAAAAAATGTTTCTACAAAAATCCATTGAATTCGGCCGGACACGGTGACTCATGCCTGTAATCCTAGCGCTTCGGGAGGCTCACCTGAGGTCAGGAGTTTGAGACTAGCCTGGCCAACACGGCGAAACCCCCTCTCTACCAAAAATACAAAAATTAGCCAGGCATTGTGGCGGGCGCCTGTAATCTCAGCTACTCAGGAGGCTGAGGCAGGAGAATCGCTTAAACCTGGGAGGCTTACTGCAATCTCAGCTCACTGCAACCTCCACCTCCTGGGTTCAAGCATTCTCCCACCTCAGCTTCCTGAGTAGCTGGGATTACAGGCACGTGCCACCATGCCTGGCTAATTTTTGTACTTTTAGTAGAGATAGGGTTTCACCAGGCTGGTCTCGACCTCCTGACCTCAGGTGATCTGCTCACCTCGGCCTCCCAAAGTGCTGGGATTACAGGCGTGAGCCACCGTGCCCGGCCACCCTACTCCCTTGTTATTCACTGAGCAGATAAACCTCTCCAGTCACCCAGGCCCCTCACACTGAGGTCCACCCTTCATGACCTTCTCTGCCCCCCAGTTAAGCCAGGTGCCCTGGCCAGCCCTCTTCTCCCAGGGGACAGCAGTGCCTGGGGCAGCAGGGTCTGGAGCCAGCACCTCAGTCTGCCCAGCAGAAAGGTCAAGCCAGTTGGGAGCCGCTGCTCTCTTTAAAGGCTGTCCAAGGAGTTTCTGCCACCTGCCAGGCTTCCTGGCAGACCAATGGGTGACGGTGAGGGCCAGAGTCGGGCCAGGACCGGTACTCAGGACTGACCTGCCTGTGGTGAAGAGTGATCAAGCCCATCAGACCTGACAATTTGCCTTTCAACTCCTTACTTCCCTTCAGCAAACCTGCCCCAGTTCCACAGTCAGGAGCGCTCCCATGCAACCCACACACCTTCCGTATAAGTGAGGAAAAATTCAAAGCTAAAAAATACATTCTCTTTAGTCACTGTTCCATCCCTGTCACCAACCACCACCAGCAGAGCCGCTAGCCGCCAACGCCTTTAAAAACGCCTTTGTGGGTATCCCCCTGCCTCTGCACCCACACCTTCCCCTAAGAAACGTTCAGAAGCTCTGAATTACCAAAATCAATTACTCCAAGAAGGAACTCAGGCAGACACGCACTAGAATAAAGACAGCAGATAATTCCCACTGTCAGGTAATTGCTCCCCAGAGAATTTCAGATAAAAAAGAGGACTCTAAAAGAGAGCATTTTCCCCCAGAAAGGCAGGAGAAGGCTGTGCCTCAATAAACAGAAGGCTCTTCTCTTCCCTGCAGCCTTCCCGCCCCTCCCTCGCCTGCATTCTGCAGGAGGCAACCACATAGGGCCACAGGAATCCCCAGGGATCAGGGTGGGAGGAAGGTGGGGTCAAATTCTGGGGTCCCAGGCCCAGGGGCAGGGCTGGGTTCTCAAAGGACATTTGACTCTCATGTCCCTTCTTGGGCAGGGACACAATAGGGTCCCAGGGATCCTGTTACACATGGGCCCAGGGACACAAGATTAGCAGTTAATCTGTCTCTATTCCATATGTCCATCTCGCCACCTCCACAAGGCCAAAAGTTCTTTGAGGCCGGGCACAGTGGCTCACACCTGTAATCCCAGCACTTTGGGAGGCCAAGGAAGGTGGATCACTTGAGACCAGGAGTTCGAGACCAGCCTGGTCAATATGGTGAGACCCTGTCTCTACTAAAAATATAAAATTAGCTGGGCATGGTGGCGCACACCTGTAATCCCAGCTACTCAGGAGGCTGAGGCAGGAGAATCGCTTTAACCAGGGACGCCAAGGTTGCAGTGAGCTGAGATTGTGCCACTGCACTCTAGCCTGGACAACAGAGCGAGACTGTCTCAAAAAAAAAAAAAAAGAAAGTTATTTGAAAGCAGGTCCTTGGCTGCCATGTCCAGCCCTTCCTTGCCACCCAGCCTTGGACACTCATTATAAAGGACCTGCCAATTGACCCAAGAGGTGATGGAGTGGTAGACACTGGGATTCACCTGAGGCTAGTCACTGAGTTCTCTGGGCTTTGCTTTCCTTCATTGAAAGGGGAGATAGCATCAAACTGTTATATAGATGTCCACAACGCCACCTCTCCAGGAGTGTCACAAAGCTTATCAATAGGCATTCCAAGTAGAAAGTGTTCTACAGTCAGAGGTTTGGAAAGTTCTGGAGTAAACAAATCTCAGCAGGTTTCTTTACTGCAGGATTTCTCAGAACCTTTAAAATTGTTCATGTGCATTGGTACTATACAAAACAGGTATATAAAGTATTCAGCAGCCTTTTCTTAACCTTCTTTTCTACAAAGCATCTTACCAGGTTACCATTCCATGGAACATACTTGGGTCGACAACTGTTGCAGACATAAGGCGTAACAAGGATACACTAAGGCAGTTAAGGTTGAGGGGCCACAGGAAATTCATGGAGGGCACAGTGCTTGAGATAACTTCTGAAAGGAAAAGAGGCCGGGCACGGTGGCTCACGCCTGTAGTCCCAGCACGTTCGGAGGCCGAGGCTCATGGATCACCTGAGGTCAGGAGTTCAAGACCAGCCTGGCCAACATAACGAAACCCCGTCTCTACTAAAAATACAAAAATTAGCCGGGTGCGGTGGTGCACCCCTATAGTCCCAGCTACTCAGAAGTCTGAGGCAGGAGAATCTCTTAAACCTGGGAGGCAGGGGTTGCAGTAAGCCAAGATCACAACACTGCACTCCAGCCTGGACAATAGAGCAAGAGTCCATCTCAGAAAAAAAAAAAAAGAAAGAGGGAAAGAAAGAAGGAGAGAAAGAAAGAAAGAAAAGAAAGAGAGAGAAAGAAAGAAACAAAGAAAGAAAGAAAGAAAAGAAAGAGAGAGAAAGAAAGAAAGAAAGAGAGAAAAAGAAAGGATTCTATGGGCAGAGACCAAATAGGCGACATTCCAAATAGTAGACACTGCACAACAGAAGTGCAGAGGTGGGGCCAGGCGCGGTGGCTCACACCTATAATCCCAGCACTTTGGGAGGCCGAGGCAGGTGGATCACGAGATCAGGAATTCAAGACAAGCATGGCCAACTTAGTGAAACCCCATCTCTACTGAAAATACAAAAATTAGCCGGGCATGGTGGCACATGCCTGTAATCCCAGCTACTTGGGAGGCTGAGACAGGAGAATCACTTGAACCTAGGAGGCAGAGGTTGCAGTGAGCCGAGACCGTGCCATTGCACTCCAGCCTGGGCAACAGAGCGAGACTCCATCTCAAAAAAAAAAAAAAAAAAAAAAAAGAAAAGAAAAGAAAAAACAGAAGTGCAGAGGTAGGAGAGTCCTGGACACATTAGGTCCTGGTTATCATCTTGCAAGAAGGAGGTCAAGGCTAGAAAAGTAGGATGGGAAGGGTCTTTGGGTAAAGAACATGATGAGGATCCCTGAGTTAAAAGTAATGGCTTGCTTACTAGTGCTTACCATGTGCCAGGCATTGTGTGAAGCAAAACTATTACAACATAGACCTATGAAGCCAGTTTTCTTGTATCCTTTGTTTTAGAACCCAGGAAAATTAAGTGGCCGCAGTTAATTCCCACAGCTACTAAGTGGCAGGGCAGGGATCTGAAGCCCCCCAGCACATCAGTTTCAACCCCATGTCTTTATCTAATCTGCTTCTCCACCCTAGAGCCATGAGGGACAGGGCAAAAGCCAACACCAGTAACATTATCAAGCTGTGGAGAAGAGCCACTGATTTCTCAC
Organism: Hylobates moloch; assembly: GCF_009828535.3. Taxonomy (NCBI): domain Eukaryota; kingdom Metazoa; phylum Chordata; class Mammalia; order Primates; family Hylobatidae; genus Hylobates; species Hylobates moloch. The sequence continues at coordinate 93,837,306 of NW_026652285.1, read as the reverse complement.
CATCTGAAGCCTCCTCCCTGTGCCTTGATTTTTAATTTGTATGCCGTTGGACAGAATTTCTCCAATAAGTGCATAGGTCATTTGTTCTGAATATTTAAAGGGAGTCTTTTCAACTATCCCAGCACTTCTCCAATAAGTGCACAGGTCATTTGTTCTGAATATTTAAAGGGAGTCTTTTCAACTATCCCTCTGTGAGTTTGCGAGAAGTTGCCCAAACACCAAAAACCACATGTGGCCAAACGCATCAACATCCTCAACAAGATTTATGTTCCAAGCACGTTGCTGCTGCTTGATTTATGGGGCCCACGGAGCTGATCTAAGAGGAAGCAAACCTCTCAGGGGAAGGAGACATCATCATCATCAAATATTTCAATAATCATCTCAATCACAGTAAAAAAGGCACCGGGCCACTTCCTGCCCTAGCACTGGAAAGGAAGTGAAATTATTTGCCGTAATTCAATTTGGTAATTAACTAAACAATGCAAAGAGAAATTCCAGCAAGGATATAAATACTTTAAAAATCTCTGCACTAGTTGGTGAGGAGGATGTCAACAACAAACAGGAACTCCGGGGGAGGCAAGAGGCGAGGGCGGTCAGGTCGGGGTAAGGTGGGTCCCAAGCTAAAAACAACAGTGGCCAAGGTGGTTTATAATTACAGACACTACTTCATGCCAGCTCTGTGCTAAGCACTTTACACACATTACCTCACCAAAGCCTCAAAACACTGAGGAGCCCAGGCAACTGCGGAAGGACCTGCCTGAGGGCACACAGTGGGAAGTGACAGACTCAACTCTTATCCCAAACCCGCATCTTCTCCTTCCACATCCCTCTGCTTCCTGTCCAAAAGCATGACCTAGATAAATGGGGCTCTAGGAATAGCCAGGACAAATGGGGAAACTGAGGCAGGATTTGACATCCCCCTTTCCCCCACCTCCCCAAGTATCCTAACTGCCAAGCTTGGGGGCTCCCAGCTGACCTGGCTGCAAGACTCCGATGGAGAACTGGGTAAGCTCGGGAAAAGTGATTTTGCAATCATGTTTGCAGAAACCTGAGCAGTTGTCCTCCTGGGCCTGGCTCTAGCCTTTCTTCCTCTGGGAAACCCCCTTGACCTCTCACCTCCCCCCACCAACACATACACACAACACACAAACACACACACACTGCTGTCTACAGCAACTTCACCAATTTGTGGCTTCCCCAAAGGCTGAGCAGGCTCTCGCTCTAAGGGGGACCCTGGTGGTTCTGGGAAGGGAGGGAGGGAGGGAGGAGCAGCAGCTGAGACTTGTTGGAGTTCCACCCTGCCCCACCTTCACCCAGCATGCCTGCTTCAACAAACACTCACCCCGGTGACTTACACAGCAGAAACAAGCTCACAGGGGAATGTGGATAGCATGCAAAAGATAAATTTCAAGCACCTTAAAGAAATCTTTTTCTCTATTATCCCCTTTCTCTATTCATCAAAGCAGCTCCCTTAAAAACCCATGTTCAGACACTGTTTTTTGGCCAATTTGAGACCCTGTGTATCTCTAAGAGAAAATCATTCACATTAAAAATAATTTTTTTTGAGGCAGGGTCTCACTCTGTCACCAAAGTGGGAGTGCAGTGGCACGATCATGGCTCTGGCTCACTGCAGCCTCAACCTCCCGGACTTAGGCGATCCTCCCACCTCAGCCTCCAGAGTAGCTGGGACTACAGGCACACACCACCAGCCCCAGGTAATTTTTTTTTTTTTTTTTTTTTTTTTTTTTTGTAGAGACAGGGTTTTCCTATGTTTCCCAGGCTGGTAGATTGACTCTTTAATTCAGACCTTCCCCTACCCAGAACTACCTTCGCCAAAGGCAGTAAGTTCTGGAAAGGGGTATGGCCAGAGGATCCCAAGACTGCTGCAAAGTGCATTAAGAAGACCATCAGTAATAATAATGCAAATAATAAGTAATAACAAAACTGTAGCATTTATTAAATGCTTATGATGTACAGACACCGTACTGTGTTCTTTCTCCGCATGTATAATTTTAATCTAGGCCGGGCGCAGTGGCTCATGCCTGTAATCCCAGCACTTTGGGAGGCCAAGGCAGGTGGATCACTTGAGGCCAGGAGTTCAAGACCACCCCGGCAAACATGGTGAAACCCTGTCTCTATTAAAAATACAAAAATTAGCTGAGCGTGGTGACACACACCTACAGGTGTGTAGCTACTGAGGAGGTTGAGGCAGGAGAATCACTTGAACCCAGGAGGCAGAGGTTGCAGTGAGCCGAAATCACACCACTGCACTCCAGCCTGGGCGACAGAGTGATACCCTGACTCAAAAAATTAAAAAAATATATAATAACAGCCCTAAAAAATAGGTATTATTATCTGTAATTTATAGTTAAGAATACTGAGGATCAGAGAAATAACATAACTTTGTCCAAGGTCAAACAGCTGGTAGGTAGAGCAGCCAGAACCCAAAGCCAGGTCTGTCTGATGGACCTTAGACCACACACACCCCCTTAGCCTGTCTGCTGTACTCAGCTTCCTTGGGGTGGGAACGAGTTAGTTGGTGCTTCCCCTAGCTCCTACTCCAAGCCCAGGATTCAGTGGCCATCAACAGATTTCTGTTCCAAATCTGAATCAAAACCCTATGGTCAAGGCCAGGCATGGTAGCTCATGCCTGTAATCCCAACACTTTGGGAGGCTGAGGCAGCCAGATCACTTGAAGTCAGGAGTTTGAGACCAGCCTGGCCAACATGGCAAAATCTAGTTTCTACTAAAAATTACAATTAGCCGGGCGTGGTGGCAGGCACCTGTAATCCCAGCTACTTGGGAGGCTCAGGCAGGAGAATTGCTTGAACCCAGGAAGTGGAGGTTGCAGTGAGCCGAGGTTGCAGTGAGCCAAGATTGCACCACTCACTCCAGCATGGGTGATGGAGTGAGACTCTGTCTCAAAAACAAACAAACAAAAAAATCTTATGGTCACTCCACTCCAAAGGAAATCCTTTAGCCAGCCCCTGCCTTGAAGGTACCTTCTAGGGGAGGATGGGAAAGGAATTACAATGAACATTCACAAAGCCAGTGACCTACAGGGGGTGGAAAGAGATGGGCCCAGGACTGGCGGTCTGTGAAATCATCTTCAAATATGCCCTTCCTCTCATGGAGCCTGCATACCGCTGTACCTGCTCTCCTCTGCGCCCCCCTCTGACTATTCAAGGACAGGACTACTCAAGGACAGCGGGGAGATGGAGAACGGTATCAGTGTAGAAAAAGACCCTTCATCCATCACCTTCCCATCCCTCACGTGCTTAATTACACCTGGTTTCTCCATACTTAGACTTCCACAATCCCTCAGGAGGTAGCCCTGCACCTAGGGGAAAGGGCAGCAGAGTGCCTGACACGAGAGGCTTCGGAATTGGGAAGACCTGTATTCAAACCCTGGCTCTGCCCTTCCCAGCTGGGTGACCTTAGGCAAGTCACTCCTCCTCTCTGGGACTCAGTTTCCTCATCTGAAAAACAGAGATGAAAACAGGATCTCACAGGTCTATTGTGAGAACTAAATGGGCTGATGCTTAGAAAGCCTTAAGCCGAGTGGCTGGCCCATGGGAAGTACTCAGAAAGTGTGAGCTGCTAGGTATTATCATTACAGCCCAGAGAGGTCATGCACCGTGCTCAGGGTCACACAGCCAATGTGAGGCAGAGCAAATGCTAACACCAGGTTCTGGCTCTGGTCCAAGCTCCTTCCTGACACCGAGCCACTCTCCTGGGAAGCTGTGAGATGGCACGGTACAAGTGCTTATCATGGCCCAGCTGCTTCCCCAAGCCCACAATTCATGAGCCAAGTACAAAGTCCCAACCAACAGGTTTGTTTTTCTTATACACATACACACAAAATCAAGTGGCTCAGAGTGAAAGTTCCCAAACCTTGGCATCCTCCCCTATCCAGAGGTGAGTAGTGATCTCATCCCTGTGACTAAGCCACACCGACGCCAGGAGCCCTCTCTGGGAACCTGCGGGCTTGGCGTTGCTGGCTCCCAGCCCCAGGAGGAGCCAAGGCTGCAAAACTGGGATTCTTGCAGAGCTGGGAATTCTTGGCTCTTGGGGCTGAGAAGCAGGGTGGCTCTGAGAAGTGGGTGATGTTGCAGCCAAGGACCAAGATAGCCCTGGAGATCCAGGTTTGAATCCCAGCTCTGCCAGGAACTTGTCATGAAGTTTTAGGCAAACCCAGGCCTCTGTCCCCCTAATTCTAAAATGGATGGATTGCACCAGAAGATTTCCGATGGTCTGTCCAGCTCAGATCTTGCTTAGCTCCTGTCCTGCCCACCAGCGGCCTTGGCCTAGCTAGGGAAGGAGCAAAGAGTTAATAAACGTACAAGTTAGAGGGCAATGGGCACTAAAATGCGCAGAAAAGGTCAGTGTTGCTGAAACAATCGGTGCAGGCTGCCTGGAGAAGTTGGGAGCCGAATGGGGGTCCCAAAGCGGGAGGGATGGAAGTGAGAAGTCGAGAAAACTGATCCTGGTGGTCTGGGAGCTTGTCAGTGGCAGGGTGTCAGATGCACTAGACAGCCTGTAAAAGTTTCAATGAGTCAAGTCAGGAGAGAGGAAGAGCCTTCCTCTAGAACTTCAGCCACTACCTCCTCCCTGTTACTTAATTCCTCCCACCGTGGGGAAGACAGACAACCAGGAGCACCTAGATTAAAAACTAGAAGGCTGGGCGCGGTGCCTCACACCTGTAATCACAGCACTTTGGGAGGTCGAGGCGGACGGATCACCTGAGGTCAGGAGTTCACGACCAGCTCGGCCAACATGGCAAAACCCCATCTCTACTAAAAATACAAAGAAAAAAATAGCCAGGCGTGGTGGCACACACCTGTAGTCCCAGCTACTGGGGAGGCTGAGGCAGAAGAATCGCTTGAACCTGGGAGGCAGAGGTTGCAGTGAGCTAAAATTGTGCCACTGCACTCTTGCCTGGGTGACAGAGTGAGACGCTGTCTCAAAAACAAACAAACAAACACTAGAAAAAGCTGAGAAACCTAGTAACAGACTTTGCCCCAGAGTGGGCTCCTCCCCAAACCAAGAGGCAGCAGAAAACGGGGTCCTCCCCCAAGCATGATACAAGGTTCCATAAGGAGAGGTCAGGATGGACAGGTGTCTTCTGAGGGTTTAAAAAATATATATTCTGTCAAACACTATAAAGTAATACCTACAGCAAAGCCAGTTAGCACATCATTGCAATGCATGGTTGTTACAGCAGGAAGCTACAGCATGTAATCCTCAATGGCTCCCTATTGCCTACAGCTTTATGGTCACTATCCTTATTATGGCATTCTAGGTCCTCAATTTGGGGTCCTGATGGTACTTTACTGCTTTATTCCCATCAATACCTTACCCCCTCAACTCCTGCTCCAACCAATTACAGTGCTCGGCTGCTCCCCAAGCCCATCATGAGCCTTTGCTCCCTGGGATCTCGATTCATTCTTAGTCTCCCTGCCATCCTTGCTGCTTTGCTTAAAAATCTAACCCTATTGTTTCCACCAACCCGCTTCCCTCCTGGAGCCTGTTGACTCTCATCTGGCTTCTCCTAAGAATATAAAACACAGACCTCAGGGGCTGGGGATCAGACTGGTTCTGCCACTGAATTTGGGGTACAGTCTCAAGTGAGAAATTGGGCGCACACCTCTACACGCTCATTTATAAAGCGGGCAGTGCAACCTCTCCCCACGTCAAAGGCTGCCGAGCCACTCAAGTGAGATACTGGAGCCATAGGGCTCTGCACAGCGTCAAGTGTGACACGAACTCAAGGGATTAGGGTGTCTATTTTTAACTCCCCACATCCTGGCTGAAAAACAAATCTCTCACACACCCTGCAGATCCCTATCAGAGGGGCTGACAGAGCCTTTGGGAATTCTCTCCTCCCGGAAGCAGCGCCAGCTTTGATGGCGTTCCCTCTGCCGGGAAAGGCTCTGAGGTCCCTGCTCCCGCCAGGGTCTGCTTCCATTATGTCTGGCTGGGTCCTGCTGCTCCCAGCAAACAGCCATTGCCTGGTGGACTCAGTTGTCACACATTCTACAGCCAGTGATAGTCAGACAGGGTCACCAAAGATGCTGAGAGGAGTCCCTTATTCATCTGCTTATTTATTTACTTATTCACATTCCCTCCCCTCCCCTCTTAAGAGGCGGGTCTTGGTCTAGGGTCACCCAGAGGGGAAAACCATGAGGCACCTGTGCTAGGATGCCTGTGTCTGGGGACAGGGGCAGGGGCAGGGGCAGAGGCAGATAAACTGATAAGGCAACAGTAAGTAGGACAGGAAGTAACAAAGGAACGATGGGGTGGTGACTCATGTCTGTAATCTCAGCACTTTGGGAGGCCAAAGTGGGAAGATTGCTTAAGTGGGAGGATTGCTTGAGGCCAAGAGTTCGCCAACCTGGACAACACAGCAAGACCCCATCTCTACAAAAAATAAAAAAAATTAGCTGGGCATGGTGGTGCTTGCCCACAGTCCCAGCTGCTTGGGAGGCTCAGATGGGAGGATTGCTTGAGCCCAGGACTTCAAGCTACAGTGAGCCATGATTGTGGCACTGCACTCCAGCCTGGGTGACAGAGCAAGACCCCATCTCAAAAAAATAAGAAAAACCCAAAGGAATGATAGGAGTATGTGAACATAAAACCAGACCATCATCAATCTCTCTCCTCTCCCTCCAGTACTCTAGCATCCATCAGACCTCACTCCAAGATGAGTCTTTATTAGGTATCAGCCACTGTCACCTACAAGGAGAGGGGGCTTCCTACTTCAGGACAGAGATCTCTGACCTGGTCACCTGACCCATCTGCACAGGTGTTCGCTACATTCATAAGAACACCGCCGGCCAGGCATGGTGGCTCATGCCTGTAATTCCAGCACTTTGGGAGGCCCAGACGGGTGGATCACTTAAAGTCAGGAGTTTGAGACCAGCCTGACCAATATGGTAAAACCCTGTCTCTACTAAAAATATGAAAATTAGCCAGGCGTGGTGGCATGCACCTGTAGTTCCAACTACTTGGGAGGCTGAGACAGAAGAATTGTGTGAACCCAGGAGGCGGAGTTTGCAGTGAGCTGAGATCATGCTACTGCACTCTAGCCTGGGCAACAGAGAGAGACTCTATCTCTAGAAAAAAAAAAAAATAATAAAGAACGCTGCCATTCTCCCTGGTCCCACCTCCCTCACCCCCTGCTGCCTGAGTTCACGCTCATCCAATGATGGTAACAGGAAAAATGATCCCAACACAAGAATGTCAAAGAAAAATAAAAATCCTCACTCTGAATTGGGAGCCGTCAATAAGGAGAGCCTCCTTCCAGCACCCACTCCGAGCCCTGGCCGTGAGCACTGGACCTGGAGTGAAGGGAGTCAGGGAAGCCCTGAGCTGCGTCCTTCCAGCCATGGGAGCTGAGCTGTGTTTCCTCAGAGCCTCGGTTTCCTCAGCAGAAAGTCACAGGGGGACTGGGAGGGGACCCTCTGCAGAAAGCACCTTGCACACCAGAAAGTGTGATATAAATGGTTTGTGTTTTAGCATAATTATTATTATTATTTTGAGACAGAATCTCACTCTGTCACCCAGGCTGGAGTGCAGTGGTGCCATTTCAGCTCACTGCAACCTCCACCTCCTGGGTTCAAGCAATTCTCCTGCCTCAGCCTCCTAAGTAGCTGGGATTACAGGCATGCACTGCCACACCCGGCTAATTTCTTTTTTTTTTTTCTTTTTTTGTATTTTTATTACAGATGGGGTTTCACCACGTTGGCCAGGCTGGTCTTGAACTCCTGACCTCAGGTGATCCGCCACCTTGGCTTCTCAAAGTGCTAGGATCACAGGCGTGAGCCACCACACCCAGCCTTAGTATATATTCTTGGTCCTCATTTTTTTCTTTCCCTTTTGGCCTCTGAGGCTCAACAGCCCCCTCTGAACTCAGGGACAGATGTTTCTGTAGACTTTCTGGCTACAAATAACTGTGCAACCCTAGAAAAGCCATGTGATTCCTCGATGTCCATGTCTGTGGGGACCATGTCTGTGGGCCCCCGACACAATCCCAATGACCCTCACAGGGCCTTCACAAGTACATTTTAAACACTCTTAAGAAAATTCTAAAAAAGCCGGGTGTGGTGGCTCATGCATACAATCCCAGCACTTTGGGAGGCCAAGGTGGAAGGATTGCTTTAGCCTAGGAGTTCAAGACCAGCCTGGGTAATACAGTGAGACCTCATCTCTACAAGAAGAAAAATTTTTAAATTAGCCAGAGATGATGGCGTGCGCCTGTAGTCCCAAATACTCTAGGGAGGCTAAGGTGGGAGGATCACTTGAGCCCAGGAGGTAGAGGCTGCAGTCAGCCAAGATCATGCCACTGCACTCCAGCCTGAGTGACAGAGTGAGATCCTGTCTCAAAAAAACCAATAATAATTCTAAAGAAGTGGCTGAATTTGGCTATTCTCATTTGAGACCTGAAATTCAGCCTGCAGATGGGGACTGACACTGACAAGTGGCTTTCCCTAACCTGCTTCTAGGCCCATCCCCCTTGATGCCACACAGCCAGAATAAAGTTTTTTTTTAAGAAGCAGATCAAGAACAATCCAAATGATGGGGCCGGGCATGGTGGCTCATACCTGTAATCCCAACACTTTGGGAGCCTGAGGTGGGTGGATCACTTGAGCTCAGGAGTTTGAGACCAGCTTGGGCAACATGGGGAAACCCTGTCTCTACAAAAAATACAAAAATTAGCTGGGCATGGTGGCGAGCACCTGTAGCCCCAACTACTTGAGAGGCTGAGGTGGGAGGATCGTTTGAGCCTGGAAGGTGGAGGTTGAAGTGAGTCAAGATCGCGCCACTGCACTCTAGCCTGGGCGACAGAAGGAGATCCTGTCTCAATTAAAAAAAAAAAAAAAAAAGAACAATCCAAAAGAGGCAGAGAAGTTCTCTGCAAACCAAAGGCATCTCTCTGTCTGTCCCTTGCTAGAGCCAGCCCTGCCCAGAGAAGACTGCGAGGCTCCGCACTTGATTCTGTTGAGGAGCGGGGTGCAGGCACGGCAGTTGGAGCAGGAGTGGAAAAATCATGCCTGATTCAAAGCTAATCCAACTCTACAAAGCTTTCCGAGCATTCACTAGGGCATTTACTAGAGCAATTTCTAAAGCCCAGGGCCCATCACGGGGGACAGGCAAGCGACAACGACAGGCAAAGCAGGGCAGTTAGTAAGAAAGAGCTACAAGCCAGGACCTCAGCAGGGAACGGCTCACCTTTAGAGGGGCAATGAGACCAAATGGAGGTGAAACTCGTGCTACACCCAGAGGGGCAGGAAGAATTTGGGCTGTAAGCAGTGGCAGAGAGAAAAGGGCATTCTGGAAGTTACAGACAAAGTCCAGGCAACATAAAACCTGAAGAGCAGAGAAAGAAGAGACAGGGAGGAAAACTGGAGCCAGCCATGGGGCTGTGTTTGCCAGGCCAGGGAGCTCAGCTTTGATCTCGTGGTTAACAGGAAGCCACTCACATGACAGTAAGTGGCCAGCAGAGGCTGTGGTTACCAGTTACCAAGGGCTACTGTAGGAAGCCGGGTTGCTGGAGGCCCACCTGGGATGGGAAACAGGCAGCTGGACACCCTCAGCCAGCTGCTCACCCCAGGGAGAGGTTAGAACTATTCAGGTCAGATTCAGCAAAGGCTGAGGAAGCCCAGAGGAGAGACATGTGATGGCTTGGAAGGGAGACAAGGCCCTTATATGTCCCCCTTGTCTCCTGATCAAGAGTACCCAGGGCTGAGAGGGGCTGCAGTGGGGCTGGCCCTAGTGCCCCCACAGTCCCCCTTGGCTCCTGCCCTTGACCCCCAGTCATTCCCACCATCACCTTCTTGCAAGGATCAGGGTGCAAAATACTGTGTAATTCTAAGGTAAGTGACCTCCTCCTTCCCTGGGCTTCCTCCACTACCTGTCCCCCTCTGGACTGCCCCCAGGTGTCCTGGACCCACTGGCCACCATTCCCATAAGAGCCTTTCCGGCCCCTTTCATAGTAATTCCCATGGAGCACTCTGCCCTCCAGCCCAACTCAACCCCTCACCCATGCCCTGAGCCCATCATGAATACCTCTCCCTAGAAATGCAGACAGGAAATGCAGACAGAGTCCAACTTGTAAACGTCAAGGTGGGAAAGAACCTCAGAGATCTGGCTAAAAAGCCCCACCTTCAGCCCTTTACAGTAAAGAAACCTAACGTTTTAAGAGATGACCAGCCCTGCCCAAGGTCACACAGCCTGATCATGGCCCAGGTCTTCAAGCTTCCAGGTGAGGGCTCTGGCACCAAAGCCACAACCAGATAGGGCAGAAAAATAGTGAGGCATGAAATAGACTGCATAAAAGGCCAGAGTGCCTTATTGTCAAGGCACCTGGATTCAGGTCCTGACTCTTATCACCACTCCCTCGCCTGCCCACATACACACATTAGGGCTTTGGACATGTCACTGCAGTCTCCTGGACTCCAGTGACCTCTTTCATAAAATGGGTGTTTAATAATTTTGTGCTTTCAGCAGGATCAAACAGGTCCAAGGCAGAACAAGCACCCTGTCTACAGCACAGGTGGTAGGCCAGAATTGTGATACAGCCGGGGTCTAGGCAAGCGATTCCTTTACCCTGTATCTCTCCTAGTGAGTCAGCCCAGGCCAGGCAGCCTCGGGCCAGACATTTCCCCAGAGCTGCCCAATGGCCCACAGAGCAGTCTTCCAAGGGAAGGGATGGAGACTGAAAACATAGATGGACGCGCAACAGAACCACCCCACTCCTCTCCCCACGAGATGCAGGCCCAGCACCTTCTGGCTGGGAGGGCCAGAGGCCACGGTCAGAGGATGGAGGAAGAAGGTGTCGAGGGGAGGGAGAGGTTTCTGCCAACCCCTCCAGGGTCCTCACCACTCTGGGTGAAAAAACTGAGCAGAGGCTGGGTATGGTGGCTCATGCCTACGATCCCAGCACTTTGGGAGGCTGAGGCAGGAGCATCAGGAACTTAGGAGGTCAGGACCATCCTGAGCAACACCGCAAGATTTCATCTCTACTAAAATTAAAACATTGGCCGGGCGCGGTGGCTCACGCCTGTAATCCCAGCACTTCGGGAGGCCGAGGCGGGCGGATCACGAGGTCAGGAGATCAAGACCATCCTGGCTAACACAGTGAAACCCCGTCTCTACTAAAAATACAAAAAATTAGCCGGGCGTGGTGGCGGGTGCCTATAGTTCCAGCTACTTGGGAGGCTGAGGCAGGAGAATGGCGTGAACCCGGGAGGCGGAGCTTGCAGTGAGCCGAGATCACACCACTGCACTCCAGCCCGGGTGACAGAGCGAGACTCCGTCTCAAAATAAAAAAAAAAAAAATTAAAAAATTAGCTGAGCATGGTCGCATGTGCCTGTAGTCCCAGCTACTAAAGAGGCTGAGGTGGGTGGATCACTAGAGCACAGGAGTTTGAGGACTTAGTGAGCTATGATAGTACCACTACACTCCAGCCTGGGTGACAGAGGGAGACCCGGTCTCCAAAATATAATAATCTGAGCATGAGGGCCTCATCTAAGGCACACCAATCCTAGAAAGCAGAGGCCAGTGATCTTGGGGGTGCCACAGGTCTGCCCGCAAGTACATCTACTTGTGACAGGAGAAACTTCACCAGGGCTCCCGTCAGCCAAGGGCCTGCTCCATTCCACCCACAGCATGCCCATCTTAAGTTGGGAGAAAGCCCAAGAAAGGAAGAGTAACCAGCTCCAGAGAGTGAAGCCAAGACTAAATTCAGATCTGTTGAAAACTATATTCCACGTTCTCTTCCTAAGAGTACCTTAGTGCTATGGTCCTCAAACTGTGACCTGCAGGAAAATGGCCTGGTTAGGGGGGAGTGGGAGCGGCAGGTGGTTTAAACTGCAGATCCCAGGGCCTGGAGTAGAGATGAGGAATCTGCATTTTAACAGGTGCTCTAGGTGCCTGTGATAAAAGCATTGCTGGCACACACCAGTCCCAGGCGCACACACGCATGCACACACACACACACACACAAAGGCACGTATGCAAGCAAGGGTCAAAATCGAAGCATGTGCTCTAAAGACAGATACAGATGCTGAGTTTGGTGCACAGCCCAGCCAGCCCCTTACCAGTTGTGGGATCTTGGGTAAGTCCCTTACCCTCTCTAAACCTGTTTCTTATATGCAAAACGAGGATAAGAAAATAATCAACCTCATGAGTTTGTTTTAGGGATGCAAGAAAATAATATGTGTAAAGTCCTCAGGGCAGGGTCTGGCATATAATAAATACTCAATAAATAGTGCTATGATCATTACCAATCTCAGTGCCCGTGTGTTGAATGCTGAAGGGACGGAACAGAATGCTAGGCAACCAGGGGACCACAGTGAATAATTGAGACAGTAAGAGATGCCCCAAGGGTTGTTCCAGAACCAGTGGATAGAAGTCATAGAGACAAAGATTTCTGTCCCAAACAGGAAGAATGTTGCTCAATCATGAAACCAAGAGTTTCCCAATCATGAAACTAACTGTCTAGTGAACTCACCGTCACTAGAGGATCCCAGCAAAAAAGACTAGATGTTCGCCAAGTGGGACACAGCACCAGGGAAGGAAGAATGGGGAGATAGAAGGGCCAGGTGATCCTGAAGGTGACTTTGGGCCAGGTTCTGCAGGTCAGCCCTTTTCCCCATCATGCTGGTTATTTAGTTCATTTGCTCTTCCTTGCCATTTACAATAGTTACCTCCAGGTGTCTAAAAGGGGTGGGGAAAGGGGGAAAGATCAAGATAGACAAAAGCCTTGTACATTCTGAATAATTCATTGCAGGGATAAGAATGTGTGCGGCTGTTTAAATGTGAGCCTACAAACCCACTAAAATTGTGGGTGTGTGCATCTGTGCACTTTTCTCAAAACGGCTGATTAAGAGGGGCTGGTCCTTACCAACTTTCTGGGGGAGAGGAAACTGAGGCACGAGGACGCTGGCTCTCTCAGACAGCAAGAGGGCACAAGCTCCAGGGTATAGATCGGCTACTTAAGATGGCTGTCCTACGAGCCAGGCACCTTCTACGCCTCACCTCGAAAAAACTTCCCTATATCCCCCCCTTGGACGGGACCCTTGAGCTCTGAGAGGTTAGGAAACCTGCCCACAGATACACAGCTAGTGAGCAGCAGGGGCTGATGTTGGAACCCAGATTCCCTGGGCTCCAGAGCTAGGTGTTTGGTTCCATTTTTTTACTCTTGCGTGTTCTGTCCTGGGTCAGTAAAACACGGAAAGGAGTTAACATTAAGGAGGAATAATGTTAAAGATTGGTCCTTATTGGTGACAAGCTACCTACTCGCCCACTCACAATCAAAATTAAGGTAAAATTTCCCTCCTTAATAGCAGAAGGGGCCAGAGGGAGAGGAGTTTCCATATGGCTCACACCGGATAGCTCAAGAGTGGACCATCCTGAGACCAGAACACCCTGCAGTCATTCCCACCAGGCTGAGCACTGGAACCAGGTGGCGTTGGTCCCTGTTCCCACTCTGCTTAGCCCAAGGTGTTTTCACGGAAGGTGGGGTCCAGAGCAGCCCAGGAAACGGAAAAGAGACCTCACTTCAACGACCCAGCCCTGCCAATCGCCTCCCTGATAATTTAGGATTGGCTAGGATTGAACAAAAACACCCAAAACTTGGGTGCCCCAGGGGGTGCCTGGCTCTGGGTAGAGAGGTTTGGTTGGCTGCCCTATCACCGATCCCCAGGGTGAGCTGAGGAAGGTCTGAAGTTTGGGAGACCGCTGGAAGCCTTGGGGATCGGTAGGCTGGCACCTCCCACCCCCAACTCCCGCCGCCCGCGGGCCCCAGCTGGGGGCGCCTTCCTCGCGATCCCCTGTGTTGTACTCTCCCAAGAACCCAGCGCCAGCCCTGGGTCCCGGCGGTCGACATCTGGGCAGGGCGCACAGGAAAGTTTAAAGGCTCAATGCATCGCGCAGATTTCCTTGCGGGAGAGGGGACTGTAGGGAAAAGCGGGGTAAATAAAACAAAGTCGCCGCCCATTCCTCAGTCCCCTACCCCAACACCTCGCATCGGAGCCCCCGGATCCTCTCGAACCCGGGATGCCGCTCGGATCCCGGCAAACCACCCAGCCCCCCTCCACCTGAGCCGCGGCCCCCAGCTTTTACCTCTACTCATGGGCCGGGCCGCTGGGCGCTGCCATCCCAAAGGCTCCGGAGCCAGAGCGGCCCAGGGCCAGGGTTGCGAAGCGGCAGAGTCGCGGAGTCGCCGGGCGGCTGCAGGAAAGTTTCCTTCGCGCCAGCTGGGCCGAGTGGAGCGGGGCGGGCAGAGTAAGCGGCTGGCCAGGCAGGAGCGCGCTCCGGCCGGCTCCGCGCCTCCCCCGGCGCCGCAGCTCTACCGCTCCCGGGCTCCCGCGGCCACCCGGCCTGCCCAACCCTGCCAATCGCAGGCCCAGCCGCCCACAGCTCCGCCCGCCAGACCCGGGACCCAGAGGGGGCGGGGAGCGGAGGGGCGGGGGCGCACCTGTTTGGTCAATCGACCTCCCCACCACCGCCCCGCCCAGGCCGGACTGGGCAGAGCCGAGGCCCTCCGCTCCCAACACAAGCTCGCCAGCCTGGTGCGGGCCCCAGATGCCGGCGGGACCACACGCCCCGTCCCCTCCCGGAGTCCCCAGGCCTCCAGGAGTCCAGAGATAACCTCTGCTTCCGTTTCGGCGCTATGAGGGTACGGGACCGAGGAGTGGGCCGCGACTTTGCTTTACTTATCTCTCCTCCACCCTATAGCTCCCCTTCCCTTTAGAATCTTCCCGCATCCGCTGACCCCTTAAACTTTTCTGTGCGCCCTGCGTGGATCTCCAACCTCAGGAGCCGAGGACTAATGGGGGGAACTAGAGCTTTGCAAGGGGACAGTGCGGGGTGTCACAGGGAAGGCACCCCCGCACTCCCACCAACAGAAACTCCCGAGGACTCCAGCTGGCTGGAGGGAACGTCCTGCGAACGTCTGCGACCCGCTTCAGCAAGCGTGACTGAATATTAAAGCGTGACTATCTTATCGACCCATTTCCCAGATAGGCACACTGAGGCCAGAGCGGGGCGAACTCTTTTCGGACCGTGGTGGCGGGACAGCGACGTTTTCCAGCTAAAGGTGGGTTTGCTGAGAGCTCCTGCCTCCCTTTCTCAGCCCTACGCTGATGCCTGTGTTCGTCCTCACCTTGCCGCCAGTCGCGGATCTGCGGCCGAGGAGGAGAAACAGGCCCCGGGCAAGTGCCCGGGTAGGGCGAGGGCGCGCCTGCAGGCGCACGGCCTTACCTCCGCAGCAGAGCGTGTCCTCGCAGAGCGCGCAGGCTGGAGGCCCCAGCAGGGGCAGGGAGGCCCAGGCGAGGGCGTGGAAGGAGGCACCGCCGGCTCCCATCTCGGACGGCCTCGGCGGTGCCTCGGCCAGCGGGCCTGCCACCCTCCGCGGCACCTGTGGGGCCAGCGCGGTGCCCGCGGCCTCCGCCTCCGGGGTCGGTCCCGGGCCAGGCCCGGGGTGAGGAGTGTGCAGGGCTCCCGGGCTCCTCGAGCTGTCCCGGCTCAGAATCCCACGGCGGCGCGCAGGTCGAGCTGGGCAGGGCGCTATTTTTAGCGAGAGCTGCTCTCCCAGTCGTACAGACAGAACCAGTTAATTCGACCGCTGGGGACGGGCCTGCACGGTGAACTCCCCGAACTGCAGCCGCAGCTCTGCTGAAAGCTGATGCTTCGCATTCCTGCCTCTCGAGGCGGGAGGGCGGGAGGACGCCTGTAATTCCAGGGGGAAGCCAGCGTCCTCTCTGAAGACAGCGCCTGGGCCCAACTGCACGCCAAAAATGGGGCTCTTTAAATTGGCTCTGAAACCTGGCGGGACTTGATGCTGATGCCAAGCCGCAGACGATGTCCCCATAAAATGTCCATCTACTGTCTCACCCTTCCCACCGGTCTCCAGCACTGCGAAGAACCTCCCAGAAATGGGGTCTCAGCCCCAGCACCCGCCAGAAGCTGGCACGGTCATCACTCAGGAGCTACTTGTTGAATGAAGGCAGGAAGGAGTGAAATCCGATACTAGGGTCAGTGGAAGTCTTCGGAGCATATGCGATGGATGCACAGGGTGGCTTTGAAATCTTATAGAACCCCTAATCCAACACTTTCTGGCTGTGCGACCTTGGCAAATCATCTCACCTCTGTTTTATCTTCTCAGTTTTATCTTCTGCCTCAGTTTTATCTTCTGCAAAAAGGGAGTTTTAGAACTCCAAGAGATAGTATGCAAGAAATCCTTTTGTAAACAAAAGCATTGTGTAGATGTTCATGTAAAACGTGATGAGAGAGCTGCAAAGGTGAACACAAGTTTCTACTCTCAGAAAGTCACTAGCACTCTTCTAATTCGAGAGAGGAGGTGCTAAGGACCCCAAAATGTACAATCACAGCATCCAGTATTAGCCCAAGGATAGATAAATTGGCCAGTGGACTAGAATAGAGGCTGCAAAAATAGACCCATACAGGTATGGAAACTTGATATGTAGCAGAGATGGCCCCGCAGGTCAGTGGGAGAAGGGTGGACTTTTCTATAAATGGTGCTAGCGCGATCAAATGTCCATATTAGAAAAAGATGAGCTGAATCCCTACCTCACACCACGCATAAAAGATCAGTTCCAGGTGTACTGAAAACTTACACACACAAAAAAACTCATAATAGTCAAGGATGTCTTAAGACCTCAAAAGCATAAATCCTCAAGAAAAACCTCAATACATTTAATTAAAATTCAAAACTTCTGCTTATCAAAAGATGATATTTACAACATGATATCCAAAATATACAAAGGCCTTCCACAAACCAATTTGCTGAAGAGGCAATGGGAAATTGGGCAAAATATATGAACAGGCAATTCACAGAAAAAGAAACGTGAATGGCCAATAAACATATGCAAAGATGGTCGGTCTCACTAGTAATCAGAGAAATATAAAACAAAACCCCAGTAAAGTGCCACTTCACGCCTGTCAGATTGGCGCAAAAACAAAGAAGTGGGACAGTAGGGACCTGGAGTCTGGAGAACTGTCCTGTGCTGCAGGCAGGAGGGGAAATGGATACAGCCATTCTGGGAAACAATTTGGCAGCATCTAGAAATGTTGAAGTGCACATATCCCAGTGACCCAGGGTCTTGACATAGAGAACCTCTTGCTCATTGCAATAATGATAATACTAGTAAGGAATTTGAAACAGCCTCTATTCCTATCAGAGGAAGAATGCATAAACAAATTGTGGGGTAGTCAGCAAAATTCTACACTGCAGCAAAAATGAATGATTAGAAATTCATTATGAATCTCAAATCTTAAATGAGGGGAGGGAGAACATGTTGCAGAAGATCAAATTTCTATAATATCATTCATATAGTTTTGTTTTGTTTTGAGACAGAGGCTTGTTCTGTCACTCAGAATGGAGTGCAGTGGTGCCATCATAGCTCACTGCGGCCTCGAACTCCTGGGCTCAGGTAATACTCCTACCTCAGCCTTCTGAGTAGCTGGGACCACAGGTGCGGTGGCACCACATGCAGCTAGTTTTTTGTTTGTTTGTTATTTTTTTGAGACAGAGTATCACTCCTATTGCCCAGGCTGGAGTGCAATGGCGCGATCTCAGCTCACTACAACTTCTGCCTCCTGGGTTCAAGCGATTCTCCTGTCTCAGTCTCCCAAGTAGCTGAGATTACAGGCATGCACCACCCTGCCCAGCTAATTTTGTTTTATTTTGTATTTTTTAGTAGAGATGGGGTTTCTCCATGTTGGTCAGGCCGGTCTCGAACTCCCAGCCTCAGGTGATCCACCTGCCTCAGCCTCCTAAAGCGCTGGGATTACAGGCATGAGCCACCGTGCCTGGCCTAATTTTTTTATTTGTAGAGAGAGGGGTCTCTCTATGTTGACCAGGCTGGTCTCAAACTCCTGGGCTCAAGTGGTCCTCCCGCCCCAGCCTCCCAAATAAAGTGTTGGGATTACAGGTGTGAGTCACTGTGCCTACCCTGGCTTCAAGTTCCATTCCTGTAATTCCACAAACTATGTGACTAGTGGCATGAACCGCCATGCCCAGCCTTCATATAGATTCTTCAAACATGCCAAACAGAATACCATATATTCCATAGGAATGCACAGATACGGTAAAAGTATAAAGACATTCAGAGGAATGATAAATACACCATTCTGCAAAGTTTTTACCTCTGGATAGAGGGAGATGTTCGATAGGAAGGAGCTTCATACATTCACACATCTTAGTAAGGTTTTCTTTCTTTCTTTCTTTCTTTTTTTTTTTTGAGACAGCATCTCTATCTTTCAACCAGGCTGGAGTGCAGTAGCATAATGATAGCTCACTGCAGCCTCAACCTCCCAGGATCAAGGGATTCTCCCAACTCAGCATCCTGAGTAGCTGGGACTACAGGCACGTGCCACCATGGTGGGCTAATTTTTTTTGTGGTTTGTTTATTGTAGAGATAAGGTCTCACTATGTTGCCCAGACTGGTCTCAAACTCCTGGGCCCCAGCGATCCTCCTGCTTCGGCCTCCTAAATTGCCGGGATTACAGGGTGAGCCACAGTGCTCATGCTAGGTTTTATTTCTTGACCAGGATAGGAGACACACAGTGTTTGTTTTATTCTTCGTCACTTTTTTTTTTAAGGTGCAGAGAGTCATGGTGGGAGGCCACATAAAACCCAGTCCTACTCTGAACTTGAGTTTCCTTATTTTAATAACATGGTCATCCTTTCTGGGAAATACCTAGCACAAAGCCTGGCTCATGAGGAAGTGCTCAGAAAATCTTAAGAACATGAATAGCCCAGTCTTCAATCTTCACTGGGGTCCTTCACACCCTAGTCCCAGTCAGCTGAGACTGCCCCTGCCCAAGCACCACCATACAACCAGGTCTCCCAAGTCCCCCAAGCTCTATCATGCCCCAGGAATTTGCACACACTATTTACTCTTCCTAGAATGCCTGTCCTCCCTATCTCTACCCAGTCAGTGCCTACTTCTCCTATTATAATCCAGCTCAGGCATTCCAGCCCATGGAAAGCAGAGGGTTCCCACAGAATCCACCCACTCCACCATCTATATTTATCATATTGTAGATTGTTGCACCTAGCTATGGGTCTGTCTCCTGGAGCAGACTGTGAGCTCTTCCAGGTCACAAACCTTGCAGCCCCACCACCTGCACGGGGCCTGGCCTCGGGAAGGTTTATTGAATGAAGAAAAGGACTGAGTGACTCCAAAACTCAGAAACCAAAAGGGATCGTTCCAAACCGTCAAAAGGAAAAAGCAACCCCACCACCTGCTGGACTGACTGCTTGGTCTTCATTGAGTGTTCTTGATGGGAATGTGAACTTCAAAGTCAAAGAGTGCTCGGTGCCTATAATCCCAGCACTTTGGGAGGCCGAGGCGGGTAGATCACCTGAGGTCAGGAGTTTGAGACCAGCCTGGTCAACATGGTGAAACCTCATCTCTACTAAAATACAAAAATTAGCTGGGCATGGTGGCACACACCTGTAATCCCAGCTACTAGGGAGGCTGAGACAGGAGAACCCCTTGAACCTGTGAGGTGAAAGTTGCAGTGAGCCAAGATCGCACCATTTGCACTCCAGCCTGGGTGACAGAGCAAGACTCCATCTCAAAAAAAAAAAAAAAAAAGTGCTGCTTTCATATCCAGGCTGACCCGCTTGCCAGCTGTGTGACCTAGAGCATGGTACTACATCCCTCTGAGCCTGTTGCTGGGTTTACACAGCCAACATTGACTAGAGATTATCACAAGGGGTTATTACAAAGATTCAACGAGATCATAGTGGCAAAATGCGTGGCTCCGTTCTTGGTACAGGTAACAATTATATGACTATGGTCAAGAGGAAGATGTTTGCAGGGGAGGATGGGAGGAACTCGATCAGGTTACTATGAAAGTGGGAAGGCCGGGCACGGTGGCTCACGTCTGTAAACCCAGCACTTCGGGAGGCCAAGGTGGGCAGATCACCTGAGGTCAGGAGTTTAAGACCAGCCTGATCAAAATAGTGAAACCCCATCTCTAATAAATATACAAAAATTAGCTGGGTGTGGTGGTGCATGCCTGTAGTCCCAGCTATTTGGGAGGCTGAGGCAGGAGAATCGCTTGAACCTGGAAGGTGGAGGTTGTAGTGAGCCGAGATTATGCCACTGCACTCTAGCCTGAGCAACAGAGCGAGACTCCGTCACAAAAAAAGAAAAGAAAACTAATAAAGAAAGAAAGTGGGAGGCTAATAAATTCCAGGGGGCCGAGCACAGTGGTTCATGTCTGTAATCCCAGCACTTTGGGAGGCCAAGACAGGAGGATCGCTTGAGCCCAAGAGTTCGAGACCAGCCTGGGCAACATGGCAAGACCCCATCTCTACAAAAAATGAAAAGACAATTAGCTGGGCATGGTGGCATGAATCTGTGATCCCAGCTTCTAGGGAGGCTGAGTTGGGAGAATCACTTGAGCCCAGGAGGTCAAGGCTATAGTGAGCCGTGTTCACGCCATTGCACTCTAGCCTGGACAACAAAGTGAGACTCCATCTCAAAAAATACAACAACAACAACAACAACAAAATTCCAAGAGAAGCCAACCACAGTGGTGAGCATGCCTATGGTCCCAGCTACTTGGAAGGCTGAGGCAGGACGATCCCTTGAGCCCAGGAGTTCGATGCTGCAATAAGCTGTGATCATGCCATTGCACTCCAGCCTGGGCAGCAGACAAGACCCTGTCTCAATTATTTAAAAAATTCAGGGGCGTTCGCCAGTTCTGAACAAAAACACACCCATGGAGGCTGGCCTAGGAGATGAGAAGGTCAAAAATATGCGTGAAGTTAGTGCTTCTGGTTCTCTTTCCTCCTGTCCTTTGTCCCACCCCCTGGGTGAGGCGCTGTACAACACTTTAGAACTAAAGACCCTCCTCTCTGTCTGCCCATCCGCTCTGGCTCCCTCCAGTCTGTTCTTGCATGTAGCCCAGGGATTCCAATCTGGACCTGTCTTTGCCTTGCCAGCTTCCATCTGTAGGGGCGACAGAGCCTGCAGCGCCTTCCCTAAGGGACGCGTCTGGAGTGATTTACCAAAGGCATCGTCTGCACTATATCTACAAAATCCACATATGTCCACTTGTCGAGTTCTTCCATCAAGGCAACATACAGGATAGCAAATTGCTTATGGTTCAGACTCTAGACGATGAATTGCCTAATGTCACATGTTGTACAAGCAAACAAATATATAAAGTTGACAGGGCTATATGGTCACTGGAAAAGAACAACGTGTACTTCAAGGGTTCCGATGAGATTTTCTGAGCTAATGTGCCAATCCTCTTTGGTTCAGATCTCTCTGGACAATGTAATATTATCCTGGTGACATGGACATTAGCCACTGGGGCACTTTGTCCCATGCAAACAGCCAAGCTAGGCAGGAAGCTGACTAGCTTAAGATCTGGCATCTTTCTTTTTTTTTTTTTTTTTGAGACAGAGTCTTGCTCTGTCACCTAGGCTGGAGTGCAGTGGCACTATCTTGGCTCACTGCAGCCTCCACCTCCCGGGTTCAAGTGATTCTCCTGCCTCAGCTTCCCAAGTAGCCAGGGCTACAGGCACATACCACCATGTCCAGATAATTTTTGTATTCAGTAGAGACAGGGTTTTACCATGTTGGCCATGCTGGTCTCAAACTCCTGATCTCAAGTGATCTGCCTACCTCAGCCTCCCAAAGTGCTGGGATTATAGGCGTGAGCCACTGGCACCTGGCCAGATCTGCAGTATTTCCTAATGGCTCTCAGGAAGGTCACCAATGACCACCTTGTTGGTAACACCATAGGATACATTTCCAACTCCATCTCTCCTGATCTCTTGGCAATACTTAACCCCACAGAAACTTCTGTTCCCTTCCATCTTACCATACTCTCCCAGTTGGTCCCCTAGTTCTCTGGTCACTTCTCCTCCTTGGCTACCTCATCTGACTCCACTGGGCTGTAAAAGTTGGAGTTTGAGACTGTCTGAGTCCCTCTTATTTTTCTAGACTCTCTCTACAGGCAACTTGAACTACACCCAGGCCGTGGCTTCAACCACTGTCCTTATGCGAATGATTCCCAAATGTTTATCTCCAGCCCAGTCCAGACACTGTGGTCTCTTGCCTGGACTTCACCAAGAACTGAGCTGGTTCCCTGCATCCACCTGGCCCCTCTCCATGTGGGTCCCTATCTACTAGTGCTCCTCATCAGGTTTTCAAAGCACAGATCCAATCATATCACCCTCACTTCTGTTCAAAGCTTCAGTGGTTCCTTGTTGCCATCATGTGGCCTCCCAGATCCTGGGTGGTCAGGTCCTACCCATCTCCCCAGCCTCATTTCTTTTTTCTTGGCAGGAGAACAGAGTCTCACTCTGTTGCCCAAGGCTGGAGTGCAGTGGCACGATCTCGGCTCATTGCAACCTCCACCTCCTGGCTTCAAGCGATTCTTGTGCCTCAGCCTCCTGAGTAGCTGGAATTACAGGCATGCATCACTGCAACCAACTAATTTTTGTATTTTTGGTGGAGACAGGGTTTCACTATGTCGGCCAGGCTGGTATTGAACTCCTGGCCTCAAGTGATCCACCCGCCTCAGCCTCTCAAAGTGCTGGGATTACAGGCATGAGCTACCATGCCTGGCCCTAGCCTCATTTCTTGCCATCTTCCCCCTCCCTCTCTGTCTCCAGCCACTCCAGCCAACTTCCAGATCCTCAAATATGCAATGCTTCTTCCCACGACACAGCCTTTGCATACCAGTTTCCCTTCTTCAGAACACTTTTCTCCCTTCCTTGGCCCAGTTAACTTCTCCCAATGGAAGCCTAATGTCATTTCCTCAGGGAAGGCTTCCCCGGCCTCCCACATGACACACCCATGGCTCAAGTCACTTTCCTTCATGGTGTCCATTGCAGTTGGTGATGGCATCTTCATCGTGTGATCACTGGATGGATGTGTCATGCTCCCGGGCTGGGCATCCCTGAACACAGGGATCATGCCTGGTTTTCCTCATTGTTGTATCCCCTCCTACCCTCAGCAAGGGCATGTAGTAGGTGCTCAATGAATGTTTGTTGAATGAATGAGTGAAGGCACATCTGCTTGCCCACATCCATCAACAGGCTCTGTTTATTGTTGTTGGACACTGTTTGTTGCTAGAAATGTCTACATTTCTGCCCATTGCTATGAATGCAAGTTTGAGTGCTTTGCCAGATGCTCTCTCATTTAATTCTTATGACCGCCTCTGAAAAGATTCTAGTACCTATTCCCATTTGACAGATGAGGAAACTGAGGCTCACAGTTTAAGCAACTTGCACAAGATCACCAGCATGTAGATGACAGAGCCTGTTCTCAAACCCCATCTGTTTGATTCTAGATCCTGGGTTTTGTAACCACGACACCCTTTTCACAGATAGGCTGGGGTGGTGGGTCCTTACCTCATGATGGAAGTGAAACTCAAAACCGCAGTGACTGAAGCATCATAGGATGAAGACCCAGGCCCACAAGACCCTGGAGCAGGGATGGTATGAATGACAGCGGAGGAGTGGGAAGGAGGGGCCAGGAGGAGAGAGCAGCTCCGATCTAATGTGCATGTGGGGCATGACGGTCACGGAGCATAAATAGTAGAAATGCACACACCTCACTTCTGCCTCTGAGGCACTGAGAATTCAATACCCAGAGAGAATGAGATGATGTCAGATACTATGCATGGAGGAAGGACCAGGTGATACTGAACAGGAGAACAGCTGTTTCCAGGGAAGACCTATTCTGAAGGGGCACATCCTTGTCTGAGTCTAATCATTCTCAGATGCTTTGATTCCACCTCCGCGGTTTCTCTCATACCCCAGGAAGGGAAGGGGAGGGGAGGGGAGGGGAGGGGAGGGGGCAGGACTGGGCAGAAGGAGGAATTGAGCTTCCATGCAGTCAGTGCAAGCCTCAGCCTACCCTACATCTGGAGCTGGGATGGCCCTTCAGGGTCATCCTGAGCAGTGCCAAGCTTTTATGACCCTGGGTTGGTCAGTCACTGGATGTAGGACACCAGTGTAGGAAGGAGGTGTCACCTCTGGGGAGGTGGCTGTCCATGGATTCTCCACGTGCCTAACTCAATGTCATTTTGTTCCTTTTGTGCCAGCCTCTGGGCTGGGTGCTGGAGACACAGATTCAGGGGGAAGAGACAGGTAACAATGTCATCAAGTTGTCCCCAAGCAGGACACTCCCATATGCTGCTGAGCACTGCTGGTAATGGCTGAGACAGAGGTAGGCAGCTATGCGGCTCTGCTACCAGCCTTGGGAGCAGGGCAGGAATGGCTCCAGGAAAGGCTTCCAAGGAGATGACCTCTGAGTGTGTCTTTAAGGAAGCGAGACAGAAAAGTTAGCCAGGCAAAGAGGAAACAGCCCATGAAAAAACACGGCACCATGAAACAGCCAGCGTGCTCGGGGAATTACAGTCAAGTATTATTGGAGCCTCAAGTGAGGGGAGCAGCTGTGAGAGGGGGCAGGAGAAGAGGCAGGGCTGCACCATGAGGGGCCCTACATGCCATGCACAGGAACTTGGCCTTTAGGGAGCTACTGAGAGACCTTGAGGGGGCTACTGAGCAATCTTACTGGCCCCTCTCCATGTGGGTTCATGTCTACTAGTTCTCCTTATCAGGTTTTCAAAGCACAGATGCGATCATATCACCCCACGGGAGGGACAGAGCCAACTCGTGAGTTTTACAAAAATCTGGGGAGTGAGCAGGAGGCAGGGAAGGGAGGACAGGAAGGGTTAGGTCAGAAGGAAGATAAGAGATTGGATGGTTGCTGGAGGGGAATGCCTTGGGTTTGGTGGAAGGTAGGGGGTGTGATGTGCAACCCGGATCTACTCTTCAGGAGTAAAGGTCTCACTCCCCTAGGTATGGGGAGGCTGCTAGAAGTAGTCTCTCAGTGCTTAGCTCTTGGGGGTTGCCTCGGCTGAAGACAGCCACCTCCCCAGAGATGACACCTCCTTCCTGGGGTGTCCTACATCCAGTGACAGACCAACCCAGGGTCATAAAAGCTTGGCACTGCTTAGGATGACTCTGAAGGGCCATCCCATCTCCAGGTGTAGGGTAGGTTGAGGCTTGCACTGACTGCATGGAAGCTCAGTTCCTCCTTCTGCCCAGTCCTGCTCCCTGCCCTGCCCTGCCCTGCCCTTCCCTTCCCTTCCCTTCCCCCTTCCCCCCCTTCACCCTTCCCCCTTCCCTTCCCTTCCCTTCCACAGGTGTTGAGCCGGAGAGCAGCCGCTGATGAATCTCCTATGCATGAATACCTCTCAGAGCCTGCTCCTGGGGAACCCCACTGGGGATGAGGAGGATGGGAAGCACTCGCTAGGTGCCCAGCTGGTGGGAATGACCCAGCAGAATGTCTGATTTTGGGGCTGCCAGTGAGAGAGGTGTACAGTACTCAAGGGATCAGGCAAGGTCGCAGGAGGGGTGGAGAGGCCGGCTCCTCTTGAGACAGAAGCAGAAGTTGGAAGCAACTTGGGGTGGGGAGGAGGTCAGGAAATGGAAGGACTCACGGTCTTGACTTTTTTTTCCCTATGCAGCCAGAAGTAAGGTTTGCTGCTGAGGGGATGGACAGATAGTAAAACAATTACCTAAGAAAGTAATCACCGTAGTGCATGATAATTATTGCCACAGCAGTGGTAAGGAGTTCGGGGCTTCAATGCATGGATAGGAGTTTACCAGGCTGTGTGCCCACAGGGGAAAATCATCATGGGCAGAGAACCTAGCTGGGCACTGATGTGAGGAGATGGGGGTAGGATTGCCAGATTAAATACAAGATGCCAGGTGAATGTAAATTGTATATAAACAATGAATTTTTTTAGTATAAGTATATCCTATGCAATATTTGGGACACACTTATACTGAAAAAACTATCCATTTTTTTATCCTCTTTTGGCCCCCTCCCTGCAAGCAGCCTTATCTACCAGTGGGTCTCCCACACTCCTGCCCAGGTATTCTCAGGTTCCATCTTACTCCTCCTTTACTCAGCCACCTCTGGTGGCTCCCCATTGTCCAAACCCTCAATTGGTCATTTGAGGCCCTCTGTTTCTTGACCTTCGGCTACCCTCTCAACCCCATTCCTTTTTTTTTTTTTTTTCTTTTTGAGATAGGATCTCACTCTGATTGCTCAGACTGGAGTGCAATAATGAGATCTTGGCTCACTGCAACCTCAACCTCCCAGGCTCAGGTGATTCTCTCACCTCAGCCTCCCAAGTAGCTGGAACTACAGGCATGTGCCACTATGCCTGGCTAATTTTTGTCTCTTCAGTAGAGTCAGGATTTCATCATGTTGGTCAGGCTGGTCTTGAACTCCTGGGCTCAAGCAATCTGCCCGCCTCAGCCTCCCAGAGTGCTGGGATTTATAGGCATGAGCCACTGCACCTGGCCTCAACCCCATTCTTGAACCCCTACTTTAATCCCCTGCCTCCGGGTTTTTTCCTCAAGCTGTTTCCTCTGCCTACACTGCACTTTCCCAAATCCGCTCTTCCAGGAAGTCTCCCAGATCTAGATTCCCTGTGGGTGGATGGAAGTAGTCATCTCCGCTGATTAGCAGCAGTAGCACCAGTTCGCTTCTCTGAGCCTTCATCTCCTTGTCTCTAAAATGGGCACAATATTGTCTCTTTCATCAGGTTACTGAGGGGACAAGAGACTGTTAAGAAACCATCAGACACACCCTTGAATGCTGACACCCTCCCTGCCTGTGCCTAGATCACTGCCTGGCACCCAGTGGGCACAGAGGCATGTTTGTTGAATCAAATTGACTCAGAGGTCCTGAGCTTTTACAGTTTAACTTGCTTCTTGGAATTACCATGCCCAACAGTGGAATTTGGACAAATTCAATTTCCTGTATTAAGATCATCTGAAAAGGGATGCTTAATGAGGCCACTGCAATTTTCTTTTCTTTTTTTTTTTTTTACTTTGTCATACAGGTTGGAGTGCAGTGGTACAATCATGGCCCACTATAGCCTCCACCTCCCAGGCTCAAGTGATCCTCCCACCTCAGCCTCCCAAGTAGCTGGGACTGAAGGCATACACCACCTTGCCTGGCTAATTTTGGTATTTTTTTTTGTAAAGAAGGGAGTCTTGCTATGTTGCCCAAGCTGGTCTTGAACTCCTGGGCTCAAGTAATCTGCCTGCCTCAGTCTCCCAAAGTGCCAGGCCACTGCAATTCAGGCTGCATAACAGGTTTCTCCCCTGTAGACAGGGGACAAACCAGCTCCCTGCAAGGGGCCCATTTTGGACCCAAACATGGTGCCCAGTCTCTCCAACTCAAAGCAGGTAATATCTGCCACTCACATTTCCATCTCAAGCCCTCCCAATCCCAGACCACAAAGGATGATTTCTTATAACTATTAGCATAATTACCCAACTGCAACGCTACAGAGAAGCGATTCGATGAGCCTGTGATTTTCGCACAGTTATTTGTCTCAAGCAAGTCACCTGAAGGTCATCTGCCATCAGGATTCATGGCTGTGTTCGGTAATCATAGGGAATTATTTTGCTAATAACAGAGGTACCTTGATCTAATTTAGTTTTAATGCCAGGAGCTGCCCTCCCAGAATAATCAGCTTCAAGGCAATTCCAATTTCCAGGTTTGTTACACGTTCTGGATAGAAGATTCAATTCAAGGAGGCTGAAGTTACTTCTTTATCACCCAAAGTCATCTAGGGGCGCAATGGTATCCTCCCTCTATGTGTGTGCAGAAAAATGCAGGGAGAGGCCCAGCGACAGGGAGCCAGGGTGGGCTCCCAGCCCAGAGGAATGACTGGAAGACTGATGGGTTAGGATCGGGTCAAGTTAGATTCATAACTAGGGTTCCTGGTAGAACCCTAATTTTTCTTACATTCATTCATTAACCCATTCTATTTTGTTTTTAAATCCCTAACCCTCACCCAGGCTGGAATCCAGTGGCACGATCTCAGCTCACTGCAACCTCTGCTTCCTGGTCTCATGCAATCCTCCAGCCTCAGCTTCCTGAGTAGCTGGGACATCAGGTATGCACCACATGCCTGGTTAATTTTTGTATTTTTTTGTAGAGACAGGGATCTTGCTGCCCTGGCTGGTCTCGAACTCCTGAGCTCAAAGCGATCTGTCCACCTTGGCCTCCCAAAGTGCTGGGATTATAGGCATGAGCCACCGCGCCCAGCCAATCTTGTGCATTCTTTTATTCCGTTTCTACCATCTCTCCTTGGCAAGACCTAATCTTTGCAGTTATTAATAGAGTCCAAATAATGATAATGAACCCTCGTGCAGCCCTGTTCTAAGTGCTTTAATCAGTATCAACTCATTACATCCTATGAGGGAGGTGGTTGCTACTATTATCCTCATTTTGCAGATGAGAAAACTGAGGCATAGAGGTTAAGAAACTTGCCTCAAATCACATATCTAGTAAGGGACAGAGCTGGGATTTGAACCTTCCCCAAGTTCCTATGCAAGGAAGAATCCTGAGCCCACCAGGAACTGTTCAGCCTCAACTCTGTGCTCTCATTGACCCCTCACCATTCTGGGACAGAGGTGTTCTTAGCCGCATTTTATTGGGGAAGAAACTGAGTCTCAAGATGTCATTGATTTGGCCAAGGTCAATGCAATGAGTAGATAAATGGAGGAGTTGGGACTTGAACCCTGAGATTCTGATTCTAAGCCTAGTGCTGCTGGGCACAGTGGCACACGCCTGTAGTCCAAGCTACTCAGCAGACTGAGGCAGGACGACAGCTTGAGGCCAGGAGTTGAAGGCTGCAGCTGGCTAGGATTGTGCCTGTGAATAGCTACTGCACTCCAGCTGGGGAAATGCAGAAAGACCCCACCTCTAAAAACAAGTAAAAATAAATAAAAATAAACCTAGTGCTGCCTTGTCCAACGCTGGGAAATTTATGACGTGTTTTTGAATGGCTTTGGCAGCAGCCTAGCTATCATTAATTAACTAAGTGCACAGTGATTGTCCTCCCACAAACCCCACTCCAGCCACTCTGCACCCCGCTTCCCACTTTGGTGCTCTTCTCTACTTCCCACGCCTTGCCCCAGAAACCAAGTGTCCTTTGTTGCTATTCCCTGTTACCCAACAAAACCTACTTTCAGATTCCTGATCATTCTCTCATATGTTTATACTTTCAACAGAGGGCTGTGTGGTCCAGCAGGAGGGGCCAGGAGCTAGAGGTAGCCCTGTCACCCTGTCCTCCCTGGGCACTTGGGATGAAACCTATTTGTCCCTAGGCCTTGTCTTGACAAGGGGAAGAGGTTAGACCAGTGTTCTCTAAACTACTTGAGCCATGGAACTCTCATTTTATTTACTTATTTTTTTTTTTTTTACAGACAGGGTCTTGCTCTGTTGCCCTGTCTAGAGTGCAGTGGCGCGATCACATTATAATTCACTGCCGCCTCAAATTCCTGGGCTCAAGTGATCCAGAACCATCACTTAAATGAAAATTTTCGGGCAAGCCCAACATTTGTATTATTATTATGATTATTATTATTATTTTGAGGCTGGGCGTGGTGGCTCATGCCTGTAATCTATCTCAAAAAAGTTTTTACTTATTTATTTATTTTGAAACAGAGTCTCACTCTGTCGCCCAAGCTGGAGTGCAATGGCACGATCTCAGCTCACTGCAACCTCCGTGGGACCAGGTTCAAGTGATTCTCCTGCCTCAGCCTCCCGAGTAGCTGGGATTACAGGTGCGCACCACCACGCCTGGCTATTTTTTGTATTTTTAGTAGAGACGGGGTTTCACCATGTTGGCCAGGCTGGTCTCAAACTCTTGAACTTGTGATCTGCCCGCCTCAGCCTCCCAAAGTGCTGGGATTACAGGCATGAGCCACCACGCCCGGCGTCAATGTTTGTATTGTATCAGATGCTGGTGAGCTGCTCTAGTCCAAGCTGGGTTCAAGGAAGGAAGTGTCTCCTACATGCCAATTTCTGAGCTTCTCCTTGGACAGACGGGAGAACCACTGGTCTAGACAGAGCCTATAGTCTCTTGGGGCTCTTAGAGACAGGAATCTGGGATCCACGGATGGCAGGTGATGCCTGAAGTGCTATGTGGGCAGCTAAATGCCCACCTGGGACCCCCCAGACATCCCCCCAACAGCTGTTCTTTCTTGCTGGCTAAACTGCAGAGGGGCCTGCCAGCAAAGCCAGCCTGTGCCCAGGACGCTGCCTCTGGGGCACTGAGCTGTCCAGGGGTCTCGCCACAAAGAAACAGTATCTGCTCTGATGCTCAGGGTGTGCAGTCTGTCTGTTCTGTGTTCCTCAGCGGCCAAAAGAGCTGGCTACTCCCCTACCCCTGTTACCCATTTGTTTTCTCTTTCTTGGCCTCTCCCTTTTCTTTTTTATTTTTTAAACAGAACCTCACTCAGTTGCCCAGCCTGGAGTGCAGTGGTGTGATCTCAGCTCACCACTTCTCAGGTTCAAGCAATTCTCTTGCCTCAGCCTCCCAAGTCGCTGGGACACAACAGACGCCTGCCACCATGCTCGACTAATTTTTTTGTATTTTGTGTAAAGACGGGGTTTTGCCATGTTGGCCAGCCTGGTTTTGAACTGCTGACCTCAAGTGATCCACCCACCTTGGCCTCCCAAAGTGTTGGGATTAAGGGGTGAGCCACCGCGGCCGACCAGCTTCTCCCTTTTCTAAAAATATGTTTTGTTTTGTTCTGTTTTCATGGCTCCTTCTCCTTCCCCTTCTCCTTCTTTCAACAAATGCTCGCTGGTTACTGGTCTCAAGCTTTCTGTCCCAAGCCTAAGGCTACAGGGGAATGAGACAAACATGAGGGCTGCCCCCAGGGCAGAGCCTTCACTTGGAGACAGCTGCATCTCGCAGTGACTGTGGCCACCATTGCACTAAGAACTCATTCACAGGGGCTGGGAAGGCTTCTGGAGGCAGTGGTGAGCAAAAGGGCACTAGCACGTGAGTCGGAGTTTGTCCCGTTTCGGGGGCGGGAATGAATGCACGTAGGGAGGAGGCAGGTGTTTCTGGCTCAGAAGAGAGTCATGGAAACTGTAGAGGCTTAGCCAGCCCAAGCGTTTGAGGAGCTGTCAACAGCTAGATTTGGCTGAGGCATAAAGTGGTCATTGGGGGGCTATCAGGAGTGGGACAAGGGAAGCTGCCCAGGGTGCCGGTGGCCAGGTGTCGGGAGAGCCTGTTCCAGAGCTGGGAACAGATCCTTAGGGTCATGGGGGCGCCAGTGGAGGTTTGCAGCAGGGGATGTGGGGCCAGACCTGCAATGTAGAGGCGCACCTGGCTGCTCACAGTTGGGGGTGAGGAGACAGTGAAAATGGGGCTTCCCTTCCTTCTCACCCCCCACAGCCCGCACCTTCCTCTGAATGCTCCGAGCAGCCCTGGTTCCCTCTGAGACTCAGCATGGGGACAGAAGAAGGGGGCTTTGGGCTGCCGGCTGCTCATCCCACCCTGGCCTGGCCCCCACCTCAAGTCAGTCCCTGACCTCTTCACCTCCAGGACCGCGAGTCAGGAAAAGTTCAAAGCTTGCTCTCCCCCAGCTGGGATGTTTTGATTTCTGGGCGCTCTGAAAATGGCCCGTTTGTGCTGAGACGCTCAGGCAGATTAGCTTCCAACCCCCTTTCAGCCCTTTCTATCTGAATCCTGGCTCTGACAAGCCCCTTCCCCAGCCCTGCAGCCCCTCTTGGCCCCAGATGACTGTCCTCACTTCCCCCCACGGCCCCCAACCGTGGTGAGGGAGGGGGAGGTCCTATCCCCAACACAAGCTCTTTTGTTCCAACCGGCAGCTTGGCCCTCAGCCCTGCACCCGCTGCTGGTGGAGTTTCCTAGCACTTAATGAGCCCGGGGTCAGCTGAAGGATGGGGAGTTGGCACTGAGGGGCTGGGGACAGGGCTGGAGCACAGGCGATTTCTGGCTGCAGCTTTGGACCTGTCCCTCCCCTGCTCAAATCTCTCCCATGGTTCCTGCCTACTCTACTGGGACTGCTGAGGTGAGCAGAGACCCCAGGCTCCTTGTAGCGCTCACACAGCCTCTCCTGCCTCTCCCTGGAGCAGGATTAGGCACGTGGGCTGCTCAGTGCAGACTCAGAGCAGGGATGCACACAGTGGGAAGCACGCGAGCTTTGAAGCCAGCAGGACCAGAGTTCAAGTCCTGACTCTGCCACTTCCTGGTAGTACAACCAGGGGCAAATCACAAATCTCTGTGTGCCTCAGTTTCCTCCCCTGTAAAATGGGGCTATGTTTTCCAGCCAGAGTTCTAGGAGCTCTGGCACAAAATGCTCATGCACCTTCCCTTCCCTTTCTCTTGTTCCCTAAGAGTCTGGCTGGCTCCCCTCCTGAAGGTGCAAGGTGCAAGGAAGATAGTCAGAGCTGCCCTCCTCCTGCTCCTCCACAAGTTGAGTGTGCACTGGGCTGCCAAGGACATTGGGGGATGGAGACCTTTAATGCCACTAAATAGGGAACTGGAGGCTGAGCAGGTCTGGGGGGGTAGCCAGTCCAGGAACCCCACTGCCCCCTTGGCTCTGGGTCTTCTTGGCCTCCCTCCTTGGGCTAGGCTTCTCCTGCTGGGATTGTGAGCTCCCAGAGGTGGGCAGCCACCCAGCCTCACCTGAGCTGGCTCAGGGGTGGTTTGGGTCTTAGGAATTCCAGGGAGACCCAGTACAACCCTGTTCCTCCCCTGCCTAAAACTATTCATGGCTCCTCCCGGTGCAAGATAAAGCCCAATCTCCTGATCTCGGCATTTGAGGCCGCTACCCCAGCCCAGCCGACCTCTCCAGGCCTGCCCACCTGGATTTTGGAGTGCAGCCTCACTGAATCACTCAAAGTTCTTAGATGGGCGGCCAGGCGCGGTGGCTCACGCCTGTAATCCCAGCACTTTGGGAGGCCAAGGTGGGTGGATCACGAGGTCAGGAGATTGAGACCATCCTGGCTAACACAGTGAAACCCTGTCTCTACTAAAAATACAAAAAAATTAGCTGGGCGTGGTCGTGGGTGCCTGTAGTCCCAGCTACTCGGGAGGCTGAGGCAGGAGAATGGCGTGAACCCAAGAGGCAGAGCTTGCAGTGAGCTGAGATCGCACCACTGGACTCCAGCCTGGATGACAGAGTGAGACTCTATCTCAAAAAAAAAAAAAAAAATAGTTCTTAGATGGGCTACTCTGTAGTTCTCAACTCCAGGCCTTTCCCCTGTGGTTCCCTCTGCCTGTTCACTACCTCCATCCACCAGGCCAAACTCTGGTGTTTTGTTTTGCTTTGTTTTTAGAGATGGGCTCTCCCTGTGTTGCCCAGGCTGGTCTCCTAGCCTCAGGCGATCCTCCTCCTTTGGCCTCTCAAAAGTGCTAGAATAGCAGGTGCGAGCCACTGTACCTGGCCTTAGGTCTCCGGTTATCTTTAAGGTCAGCATCTTCTCCTTCCCACCTACCCCCAGAGGCCTCTCCACCTCGGGATGTCACTGGAGCCTTTAGTGCCTGTTCTAAGCTATTCCCTAAAGCAGAGACCCAGCCTCATGCTTCCCTGGGTGCGTGCTTCCCCTCTAGCACCCAGCATGGAGCTAGCACAGAGAAGGCACAAATTAAAAGAAGTGAACCTGGGCAGGGAGCAAAGACCAGGCCTCCAACGCTCCTCCTCTAATTCCAGCAGCTGCCCCTTAGAGTCACCTGGTGGGGCAGGGGAGGAGGGGAAAAAGGAGGAGGAGTTTAGACATTCCATTACCCAGGCCTCCTTTACACTAAACTGAATCCAAATCTCTAGGGTGAGGCTGGGCATCGTTCCTACCCAGAATGATCCTGAGGCAAATCAAGGATTAGAACTTTCTGGAAGATTCAGGTCTCCTTCCCCCGACCCAGGTGCAGTAGGCAAGGTGAGGCCAAGTCCTGCGGGAGGCTTTGAGTGCTCCTTAATACCCCACTGTGTGTTGCATTGATTGGAGGAGCGCTTCATAGGTTGCAAAGTACTTTGATTTGCATCAAGTCATTCGTTCATTCATTATTCATTCAACAAATATGCAGCAGAAAGTGCCGGGGCCACAGAGATGAAGCTCCAAGATGTGTGGCAGACACAGGCACGTGGACTGACAGATTGATGAACAAGGCCATAAGATGTGACAGGGCTGCCCCCAGAGCCCTGAGCAGAACTGGTCAGGGGCACAGAGGAGGAGGGTATTGAGCCTATGTTAGGGAGGTCCCCTGGTCTGGGTGGTACCGGCAAGGCAGAAGGTCCAGGTAGGGGCTGGCAAAGGTGCGGGTGGCAGAGGTGGACTTGGTCCTGCAGTGGGCAGGGGTGTGAGGACACATAGATGTGAGGAGGGACGGTGGGGACTGCAGAGGGCCTAGCCTGGGCACCTGGTGGCTTAGCTGGGAGCCTGCAGGAAAGACCGAGAAGGGATGAAGACAGAGGCGAGAGGAAACCCAGGAGAGGAGACTGTGGGGTCCTCAGGGTGGGGGGGTAGGAGAGAGATTCAAGCAATGGCAAACACAAATGATTACAACAACAGCCAAGATCAACTGAAGCCTCATTCTCTGCTAGATCAGTTCTCAGAATTTTTAAAATAAGCATGAACACTGTTACTCCTCTCAATAACCTGTGACAGGAGTACCAGGGTAACCATCCCATCTCACAGGTGGGAAAACTGAGATTCAGAGACGTTACATCATTTCCCCTGGTAAGGGGCAGAGATCTGATGGTGCGGGGCTCCAGGGACCCTGCCCTGACCTACCCCCCACCAGACCCTCAGCCGAGGGGACTGGTAAGATGGTGCCCTAACAGAAAGCCCTGGATTCTGCAGTTGGTATTCCATTGGTGGGCCCGGTCAGAGCAGCTTTGGGGCAGGGAGTGGTGTTGAGTTGCACAATGCCAGTGGGGAAGCAGAGATCAGAAGGACATGGGCTGGTAATCCCAGCTACTCAGGAGGCTGAGGCAGGAGAATAGCTTGAACCTGGGAGGATGAGGTTGCAGTGAGCCAAGATTGTGCCTTTGCACTACAGCCCGGGCGACAGAGCAAGACTTCTTCTCAAGAAAAAGAAGGACATAGGCCAGAGAGGATGAGGCAGTGAGGATGGGATGGGAGAGACTTGGGCTCATTGCAGGGCCAGAGAAAGGGCCAGCAAGGGAGGTCGATGGGGGGGGGGTCCTCATACAGGCAGGAGGGTGGGCAGGAGGTGCAGATCCCAGGGAGCAAGGTTGGCCTCAGCTGGGGAATTGACGGAGGGAGAGGAGAACTGAAGCAAAAATCCCCTGGGGCTTCAAAGGGCCCCGGAGAAGCTGTCGGGGGCTTGAGTCTCACTTCTCTCTTGCTGCCGGGCACAGTAGGCCCTCGGCCAAGTCTGTGTTCCCCCTTCTGCTGGGGACAGGGAGCTTTGCAGGAGTCACTAGGGGGAGAGGAGGGAAGGGGGGACCAGGGGGAGCCCAGCAGGAGGGAGAAAGAGAGAGACAGAGAGGCAGAGATACAGAGAGAGATATATAGAGATGACTGAGACAGAAAGACTGAGAGAGATAGAAACAGAGATAGAGAGACAGAAAGAGACAGAGATAGACCCAGAGAGAGTCTCTGAAAGGACTGCCCATCCCCTCCCTGCTGTCAGGGACCAAGTCTGAAAGAAGAGGCTCAGAAGGATTTGGGGGACAGCCACTCCTACCCCACCCACCACAGAACTGGCAAAGGAGAGACTAAAGGGCCTCCAAGCAGAGCACCCACTCCCCAGATTCCCTGATGCCCTGGCTTCAGGACCATAGAGTCAGCTTAGCTTCTCAGTCAAGGACAGGCCTTCCCAGGAGGGAGAGGTCTCCACCTGTACCCCCGCCTGGAGGCAGGAGAATCCTGACCCGGGACAGCCCCCAAGGACCCCTGAGTGACGCCCTGACCTCGGGCTGCAAGGCCTAGAGCCTGGTGTCTGCTCCCTCTGCTGAGCCACCCACGCTACTGACCTCTGGCTGCCATCTGGCTGCCTCAGGCTGTGGTTTGAGGTCCCCGCCCTCCACCGCCATCTAAGAGCTGTGCCCTCTATTTTCCATGCCTAACACCCCACCATTAGCAAAGAGCGGTGTGAGGCCATTTGTCACAGAGAGAGCATGGGAGGAGAGAGAGAGGGTCTTGGGCAGGGCTGCGGGTGAAACAGACACCCCCAACCATGTCAGTCCCTGCAGTCCCTGGCCCTGCCTTTTCTGGGGGCACAGACCAGCTCTTTCTGGTGCAGTCTGTGGAACCCCAGAGCGGGAGTGTGGGCCCCCCACGCCCTCACGTGCTCACTCACGGGCTCCTGAGGAGACAGCCTGCCGAGACAGAGGCCCACTGGCAGCGCACCGTGGAGCTCCTGCACTCACGCACGCCTGCCCGTGTGCGCACATACAGAGGCGCCCTGGGAATGTAGGTCACCGGCTGAAACGCTTCGAGCCTGGGGTGCTGGTGATCCGGCCATCCAGCACAGGCTTCCAGATTGGACAGAAATCCACCCCCCTCCACCCGCCTCTTCCCCCGCTCTCCCGAGACAATCTGACCCAAAGCTCCTCGGGGCCTGTGTTTTCTTCCCCTCAGAATCCCACTGGTTGGGGCTCTGTCCAGGGGAGGGGACAGGGCTCCTTGTCCATGCAGCTTCTTCTCTGTGTCTGTCCCTGTGGTGGGCGACGCGGAGTCTACAAGACATGGAGGGATGTGGCTCCCACCTTGAAGAGTTCTAAGGCAGAACCTGAGAGATGTCCTCAGACCAGAGGCGAGTGATGGTCAAGGGGGAGAACAGAGCACTGCTTTGTCAGGGCCAGGCTGGCTTCCTGGGGGAGGTGACAGGACCCTGGTTGGGCAGTTGAGTGAGGGCTTCTGCAAGCCTGGGAAAGGGAGTGGTTCTGACACACGCTGGGAAGGCCCCAGCAGCTCCCCTCCCTCCCCTCCGGAATCCAGGCCTCTCTCAAAGGTGACCGTCACCAACTTCTCTAGAGATAGCCACTGGATGGCCCTGCAGGCCCTTCAGATACAGCAAGCCCAGAACATTGTTCCCCCTTCCCCCCCAGAATCTGCCCTTCCACCCAGGTCCCCCTGTCAGTGTGGACACCAACATCTCCTGCCACACAGGCCAGAGATCAGGGTTATCCTGACTCCTTTCTTTACCCACGCAGCCTCTCCTCCAAGTTTTCACTGTGGCTCACCAAGCAGCTCACAGCCCAGAGATGGGGACAAGCAGTAAAGCAAATGGACTTTACTCATCAAAGTGCAGTGGGATAGCAGAAAGCCCAGGGAGCCTAGGCAGCCCAAACAAGCTAGTCAGGGAAGGCTTCCTGGAGGAGGTGACCTGAGCTGAGACTTCAGGATGGGCAGGATTGACCAGGTTGGAGGGGCAGTAGGGAAGGCTGAGATGAAAGAGTGTTTCAGGCAGGGGTAACAGCAAGTGCAAAGGTGAGGGAGAGAGAGAGGCATATTCAAGGCAGAAATTAATTCATGATGATGGCAGTGGCAAGAAAGTGGGGTGTGGCTTGGAGATGAGAGCAGAAGTGTATCTGCAGGGTCAGACCATGAACTGCCTTAAGCTCTGTTAATTAGTTTGGATTTTATTCTGCTGCAGCGGTGGGCCCTGTGAAGTTTTTTGAATGCCTATGAGTGGCCCCTTCTGGCTGTGCACGAAGGATGAGTTGGGGGGACAGGTAGAGATGGAGAGGCCCCAGGAAGTGGCAAGACAGCTGTGCAGGTGTCCAAGATGAGGTCTGGCCTGAAGTGGGGGCTGGAGATGGAGAGTCGGGCTGGATCTCTGGACCTCTTAGGAGGTAGCATGGACTGTAAGTGGGCCTGGTTTCATCTTCTCTGACCTCCATCTTCCCATGATTGACAGGTAATGGACAGGAGGACCTCAAGAGACCCTTCCCTTTGGGTCTCCCTACACCTTAGCCACTTGCTATCTGTTCCAGCCTCCCTGGGCTTCCAGAGGTGAGACCTTGGGAGGAATCCCAGCTGGGAGCACCACAGCTCTGGCTTTGGAAGGCCCAGGGTGGGCTCAGCAGCCCAGGGCGTATCCACCCAGCAGAAGGAATGGACTAGACAGTGGGAGCAGAGGGCTGGACTCTGGATATCCTGCTGTCAGCCTTGGGAGGCCAGTGAGGGGAAGCTGGGGACACACTGGACCTGATGTGTGGGGTCCACCTGCCTCTTTGGAATAAGGAGGGCTGCGGCAGCCATCCAGCAACCCGAGCATGAGTCAGGCCCCATTACCTGAAGGACCAATAGTCAAGCGAGCGTGTCAGTTTCTTCCTCTGTAAAATGGGAATTGAACAATATACCGAGAAACACATTCGGTGGTAGGAAAGCTTAGGGGACCCGGATCATGCTACTGATTGACTTAAAGATCTGCGACTCTGCACCAGGTCCTGTGGCGGAGGAGCCAGCCTGAGGCAGTGGCTGTCCAGGACCACAGAAGAAGGAAGGATCTATCCTACTTAGTCCTCACAAGAGAGGAGCCTGCGCAGTGGCTGCTGCTGTCCCCATCCCTCCAAGGCTCTGAGAATCAACTGGCCTGGCTCACAGGTCACATGGAGGCGCAGCAGATAGAAGCACAGGCCTGGGGGTGTTAAGTGCAGTTCAGGAGGGGCTCTCCAGGAGCCTATGGGAAGTGAAATGTCCGCGTCCTACGCACACAGGCGCTCCCTCCCTTTCCCTGTCCCTCTCTCTGGGGACACCAACTCCTCTCTTGAGCTTTATCCTGGTTCTTCCCCGCCCTGCTCCAGGCACAGGGGCTCCCTCCTCACCAGCCACCCCCAACTGCAGCCTCAGCCCCTGACCTTGTTATGAGGCCAGCTGCTCAGGCTTGTGTGTGGAAATGACCTAAGCCCCTCCCGAGCTGGCCTCTTTGTTCTTTATTGTCTGTTCTTCCTGATCGAGCCTCTTCCCAGAGTCTCAGGGCAAGGGGAGGGGGCGTGTGGCTCTACCCCTCATCCACCTGCCCAGCTGGGCAAGTTCAGAAGCCCCCCGCATGGCTGGCCAGCAGAACTGAGGCCCCCCTGGGCATGGGAAAGGGCCCTGGATTGGGGGCCAGGAGACCCAGGGAGGTGGTGGGAGCAGCCCAAAGTGGAGAAAGCGCACAGGAGTCTGGGAGTCCTGGGTTTGAATCACAAGTGTTCCTCACTCGCTGTGTGGCAGGGCCCTTCTAAGCCTTGATTGTCTCATCTGAGCTGTGGGGTTGTTCCTTCCTCTGTGAGGAGTCAATGGAGAATATTTAGCAGGGAGCCAGGCACACAGTAAATGCTCATAAATAGGACCCCAGCTCTGCCTCCTTGGCCTAATTATTTCCCTTATAGAAGGGCTCCAGGTATGAATGTGGCTTCTCTTCCTTAATTTTTCTGAGGCCCAGGCAGCCTGGTCTAGGACAGAGCCCTCGAACAACATGGAAGGAATCTAGATTCTGGCATCCCTTCCCCATTCCAGGCAGGCTAGGCTGGTGTCAGTTTCACAGATGGGGAAACGGAGGCTTGACAAGAGCCCAGGTCTTTGGCTGGCACCTGTTGAGTGAGCCGAGTGGCAGAGCCAGGAGGAGGCCTCAGAGGGAGGGCAGGCCTAAGCAGGGGAAGCGAGATGATGAATGGGAGGCCAGTGGCTGGACACATAGCTGTTATTTTTTACAATTATTATCTATCTGTCACCAGTTGAAGCTAATCCCTCTGCCTCTCAAAGGAAGGCCCAGGGAGTCATGATATCAGGCCCCCTGATGACATCAGGCTATTTTGGCCTCAAATTGTCCTCTCTTTAGACCATCCCTGTCCCACAGCTGAGTCTGCCTCTCGCCTTGGCCAACTGAGCTGACATGGCTCCTGCCACATCTCTGAGCTGCTTCAGTGAACGCTCCCCGGGAGAGAGGATTTTCCACGGGCACAGGGAGGGGCCTCCAGGTGGCAGCTTTGGCACACAATGGCTCTCGGGACTGCAGCAAAATAAAGACATCAGGCTTTGTAGCTGGAGCAAGCTGGGTTCGAATCAGTGCACTCACCGTGTGATCAGGGCCAGTCATGTAACCTCCCTGGCCCTCAATTTTCTCATCTGGAAAATGAGGCTAACTGCAACCCATCAGGTGTATTGCAAGGATTCAGAAGACAATGTACGCCAGATGCGGTGGCTCACACCTGAATCCCAGCACTTTGGGAGGCTGAGGTGGGCAGATCACCTGAGGTCAGGAGTTTGAGACCAGCCTGGCTCACATGGCAAAACCCCATCTCTACAAAAATAGAAA
This sequence comes from Hylobates moloch, assembly GCF_009828535.3. Classification (NCBI taxonomy): domain Eukaryota; kingdom Metazoa; phylum Chordata; class Mammalia; order Primates; family Hylobatidae; genus Hylobates; species Hylobates moloch. Next base: position 93,797,168 of record NW_026652285.1, on the reverse strand, counting down.
AATTAGCTGGGCATGGTGTTGCATGCCTGTAGTCCCAGCTACTCAGGAGGCTGAGGCAGGAGAATTGCTTGAACCCAGGAAGTGGAGGTTGCAGTGAGCCAAGATCGTGCCACTGTACTCTATACTGGGCAACAGAGCGAGACTCTATCTCAAAAAACAAAAAACAAAACAAAAAATTGCTGGGCACGGTGGCTCATGTCTGTAATCCTAGCACTTTGGGAGGCCAAGGCAGTTGGATCGCCTGAGGTTGGGAGTTTGAGACTAGCCTGACCAACATAGAGAAACCCCGCCTCTGCCAAAAAATTCAAAATTACCTGGGCTTGGTGGTGCATGCCTGTAATCCCAGCTACTTGGGAGGCTGAGGCAGGAGAATCGCTTAAACCCAGGGGGCAGAGGTTGCAGTGAACCGAAATTGTGCCATTGCACTCCAGCCTGGGCAACAAGAGCAAAACTCCATCTCAAAAACAAACAAACAAACAAACCAAAACAGAAGACAGTGCAGATAAAGTGTCTTTGGATCCTGGCATGGAGTAGGTGCTTACCGAATGGTACTGGTTATTACAGCAGTAGCACTTGGAAGTTTACAAACTCACATCCACCTGCTTCTCTGCTGAGATCTCCCAACAACCCTGGGGTAGATGCCCATGCTGGTTGTCATCAGGAAGAAATGGAAAGTTCTGAGCTTTTGAGCTGCCTGCTCCACCTCCATGATATCCAAAGCAACCACCCCCTTCTGGAGGGTTTATCCCAGCGGGCTGTCTGAGCCCAACTCCTTCCTGTATGAGTCACAGACTCCCCTAACAGGTGTCCAGCCTCACACTCTCTTGCCTCCTTACTCCTCCAGAGCTCCAAGACCACCTGGAAAACAGGCAGGGCAGGGCTGAGTCTGCCCATTTGTCAGATGAGGAAGCTGAGGCTAAGTCAGGGCAGGGACTCGGTCCAGGCCACCCAATAACAGAGAGAGCTGGGATGAGATGCAGGCCTGCTCTCTTGGGGCATGGGGTCCAGCACCCTCAGCCGACAGCCAAGGAACCAGAAGTCCAGAGCCGGGGAGGATGCCTAAGGATGCAGAGCAAGTTAAGGGCAGGATCCAGCTCATGCCACTCATTAATTCACTCACTCTCGCTCACTTATTCATTCATTCATTCATCCACTGAGTATGTATTGAGCACCTTCTCAGGACCAGTGCTGTGCAACACCCTGGGAACCCAGTGGCAGACAAGATACAGCTCCTGCCCTCAGGGCCTTATAGTCTCATGTGGGAGTCAGGCCAGTGAGCAGGCAATGAAAACACACCCTGGCGGAGGAAGCCCCAGGAGCTGTCCTGGTGGGAGGACGGTACCCATGAAGTAGAGAAACAGCAGGACTCCAAGAGGACCCGGAGAAAGTCTATTTTGCAGGGCAGGGCTTTTTCTCTTATGCTGGCCACTGACAGGCCTCCCTCTTGCCCCCTTCTTTGGAAATCACAAGGCAGATGGAAAGGACATGCTTCTCTAAGCTGGATTTTTCACACAGCTCCAAGGAGCTGGCACCAGAGGGGGACAGTCACATCTTGTCTGGCCGTCACCCCAATTTACACCTAGGGAAAGTAAGGCCAGTCACAAGGGCTCTGCAGGGGTTAGTGCCGAGTTTCCAAGCTCTCTTCTCCTCACCTTCCTGCCTTTGACTGTCCTGTAAAAGGAACCTCTGTGCCCGTGTCTGCTGCTCGCTGCAGCCGTGTCTGAGCCCTTCTTGGCCTTGCTCTAAGGGGCTCCTACCGCCAGACCACCCAATAGGGCTCTGCTCAGTTCTGCCTGCTAAGAGGCTTAGGCCTCCAGAACTTCAGTGCCAGTGACTGTGGAACCATGCCATGGCTGAACCCTTTCAGCCTCTGAACACCTGATGGATGCTATCGGAGCTGGGATCCTCACCAGACGAAAGGCGCTTTGCTCAGCTTGAAGCAGGGAGAGGTGTCCAGAGCCTCACCCCCAGCTTTGCAGCTCCCAACCCTTCCCCATCCCCATCAGTGTTCCTGAGCCCCGTAAAGGAGCTCAGCTTGCCAACCCCTGACCAAGATTGTCAGTATCAGAGAATGCTCCAAAGCATCACCAGTCTCCATGCCTTTGCACCTGCTGTTCCTTCTGCCCTGGAATGCCTTTCCTCGCCTCTTTGCCTGCACCAGCTGCATTTGTTCACTCACTCATTCAACAAGCATTTGTTGGATGCTTACTCCTGACAGGTGGAGAACTATGCTCTGGGGATCCAGATTGCTTAGAGACTCACAGGAGATGCAGGTGAAATACATCAGCATGCAATAATGTGTAGTGCACATACGAACACATCCATAAAGGAAAAGAGGGGCTATGAGAGTGACGCATTGGGGGAACATGGTTTAAGGAGGGCTTCTCTGAGGAGGTGACTTTTCAGTTGATACTGGGAAGAGGAGGAGGAGGAGTTAGCTCAGGGAAGAGAAAGAGGAAGGGTGCTCAAAGTCCCTGAGGGGAGACAGCCTGGGGGCATGAGGAAGGTCAGATCCGATGGCGGGAAGCGAGAGAGTGAGGGGTGAAGGAGGAAGAGTTCAATCATGAAGGAGCAGAGAGGAGACCCTGTGGGGAGCAGCCAGAGAGAGCCCCAGGAGAAGGCGCCAGCCAGAGATAATTGGAGGAAACCCCGAGAGCAGCCTGTCCCAGAAGCCAGGCCGGCACTGTGGCTCATGCCTGTAATCCTAGCACTTTGGGAGGCCAAGGTGGGCAGACTGAGAGAGCCCAGGAGTTTGAGACCAGCCTGGGCAACGTGGGCAAACCCTGTCTCTACAAAAAAAAACAAAAATTAGCCAGGCATGCTAGTGCACACCTATAGTCCAGCTACTCTGAAGGCTGAAGCAGGAGGATTGCTTACACCAAGGAGGTCGAAGCTGCAGTAAGCTGTGATCATGCCACTGCACTCCAGCCCGGGTGACAGAGCGAGACCCTGTCTCAATAAAAAAGGAGGGTGTTGTGGACTGAACATGTGTGTCCCTCCCATCCTCAAGTCATATATTGAGCTCCCAATGTGGCTCTGTTTGGAAATGGGGCCTCTAAGGAATAATTAAGGTTAAATGAGGTCATAAGGATGGGGCCCTAGTAGGATTAGTGTCCTTATAAGAAGAGACAAAAGGATCACAGCACTTTGGGAGGCTGAGGCAGGTGGATCACTTGAGCTCAGGAGTTCGAGACCAGCCTGGGCAACATGGTGAAAATCTGTCTCTACCAAAAATACAAAAAATTAGCTGGGCATGGTGGTGTGCACCTGTGGTCCCAGCTACTCGGGAGGCTGAGGTGGGAGGATGGATTGAGCCTGGGAAGTGGAGGTTGCAACTGAGCTGAGATTGCACCACTGCACTCCAGCCTGGGTGACAGAGTAAGACCCCATCTCAAAAAAAAAAAAAAAAAAAGAAGAGAGAGAGGAAAGGGCTGATTGCTGTGGCTCACGCCTATAATCCCAGCACTTGGGACCCTGAGGCATTGGGATTGCTTGAGCCCAAGAGTTCTAGACCAGCCTGGGCAACATAGCAAGACTCCATCTCCATAAAAAAATTTTTTTTAATTAGTGGGGTGTGGTGGCATACGTCTGTCATCACAGCTACTCAGGAGTCTAAGACAGAAGGATCCCTTGAGCCTAGGAGTCCAAGGCTGCAGTGACCTTTGATCACATCACTGCAAAATGTTATTATTATTTTTGAGACGTAGTCTCGCTCTCTGTCGCCCAGGCTGGAGTGCAGCAGCATGATCTTGGCTCACTGTAGCTTCTGCCTCCCAAGTTCAAGTGGTTCTTATGCCTCAGTCTCCAGAGTAGCTGGGATTAAAGGCATGTACCACCACACCTGGCTAATTTTTTGTATTTTTAGTAGAGATGGGGTTTCACCATGTTGGCCAGGCTGGCCTCAAACTCCTGACTTCAAGTGATCCACCTGCCTCAGCCTCCCAAAGTGCTGGGATTTCAGGCATGAGCCACTGTGCCCAGCCTTCTGTTTTAATTTCTGTTTCTGAAACCTTTGTTGTGTGAGTCACCTTGTCTATTTTGTTATAGCAGCCTGAGCTGACCAATATAGAGGGAATCATTGACTTCTTCAGTGGAGGAGTCACCTCTGCCAGGAAGCCTTTCTGGATTCCAAGTATGGGGTTAGGGCTTCCACATGCCTTGACTTCCCCCATCAGAGCACCTGCCTCTCTCTCAGATTAGCCTAGGAATGTCACAAGGTTTGATTTGTTCTTGAACCCCAAAGCCCAGTCCAGAACCTGAAAGTAAGTGTTAAATGAATGAATATAGAACCAGGGCTCAGACTGGGGAAGTGACTCACTGAGACCGCAGTTTTCCTGTGCTGCCCTGACCCAGGATGGCCTCCTTCAGCCCTGGACCCCTGAGGCTGGCTGGGTGGGAGACCTTGGCTGGAAAAGGCCGACCCCTCTCCAGCTGGGCCTGGGATTGCTCCCAGAGAGAGCCTGGGCTCCACTCCATGCCTGCCCGCCCCTTTCCTAAGGCCCCCTCTGTCCCTTTCCTCTTCCTCTTGAATCTCTTACCTCCCTGCCTGGCCAGCTTCCAGGAGATCAGCAACCGGCCTCGTGACAGGCCAGGACAAGGAGCTGATTGTGCATGGGGCCTTTCCATGAGGGTGGAGGCAGCCTCAGTTTCCAGCCTTGCCCAGCCCAGAGGCTGCTACTAGCAAATCTGGAGGACAGCAAGTGAGGACTGTGGGTTCCTGAGATATCCCTGGCTGGGGCTGGGCCTCCCCACCCCCTCACCTGCCTCTTCAAAGGTCAGTGCCCTCCCTAGGGGAGCATCCAGACATCCAATGAGCCCATACGCATCCCGATGCCAAGCTTCCAGTGAACAGCTCTGGAGGCAGGCAGGCCTGTCCCACACCCTCAGGCTGTCTGCCCCTGGCTTCCCCAGGGACCGCATCACTCTGAATTTAGTCTGGGATCGTTTGTCTGTCTCCCATTCCAGACTGGGAACTCTTCCAGGCCAAGGGCTGCTCTCCCTATTTTTTTCCCTCTCTCCTCCCTTTGTATTCTCCTCCTCCTTCCATCCACTAAGCACCAACTATTTGTTAAGACTGAGTTCCTCATTCCTACACACCCCTGACCCTGACACAGGGCTTGGCACATGGAGGTCACTCTGCATACATCAACTCCCCCCTGCCCCCGGGCCCAAAGATGCCAGGTCTGTGGGCTGGGCCTTGCCAAGCTTCCCTGAGGGCTGCAGCTCCAAACGTGGCAAAGGGCCCCTCTCCTTGGAAAGGGCTGAGCTCCTGCAGGAGGAAGGAAATTTGGCCTTGAATCTGTGCCAGGCAGCCAGGCTTGGATGGAGTGGGGGAAAGTCCAGAGAAACAAGAACTTGGTTTTCTTAGTAGAACTGTGATCTCAGGAGGACCTGAGCCCCTGGAAGGCTGACCTGACCCAAGCTGGGATGAGGTCACCCTGCAATTACCACCTCTTCCGAGGCCAACAGGCCTTCTCCCTGGTGAGTCCTAAAACCTGCTGCCCCACCCCCCCCATGCCCAGCCTCAGTCCCTCGGCCACACTCTTGCACTCTTGCGTCCCTGCTTGGTTGTCCAGAGACAGCCAGGCGGTGCGGGGCATCCCAGCCAAAGGTGAGCTCTCTGGCCAGGCTGAGCAGTGCAGGAGCTGAGTTACTGCATCCCTGGAGCCCCAGGCCTGCAGAAACCGCCACGAAGGAACCCTTCCCAGTCTTATAAATCCCTGTTCCAGACTCTGCATGGGCTCTGTCCCAAGCAACTTGTCCCCAATAACGCATGCAGGGCTTCCAGTGACCTAGGCAGCTGCACGGGGGCAGCTCCCCGGTGGCAGCCACTGGGGCCCTGTCACACGGGGAGTGCTTTCAGCATGAGCCCTGGCCTTTAATTACAAGGTATGTTCCTGTTGCCTCTTCCATCTATATTTATCTGCAGGATCGCACTAATTGAATTCCCCACAGCACAGGGCAGGCCTGGCGAACAGCGAGGCAGGCAGACAGGCAGGGGGGCTGCAAAACTTCCTTCCTTTCCTTCTTGGCCAGGAGCAAAACAGAAGCAGCTGAGAAACTCTCTCTCTCTCCCCTGGACCTTGTCAATGCCTGGAGTCTGAGGTGCTGCCCGCTCCAGGGACCCTCCAGCCCTGAGCCTCATAGTCCAAGGCACCCATGCCCACCCATGGGTCCCAAGACCAGACAGTGCCCAGATGCCTGACCGCCTCCCCACTTCAACTCAGATTCCTATAGCAGAGAAAAGTCCGTTGAGCAGAGAGGCTGAAACCCCCAACTCTGCACTTTGCCGGCACTGTCTTACCGTAGGAGTCGTCTTGGTCCAGGAGGGAGTCGGGCTCCATGGCACGTGGGCCCCCAGCCCCTGGCCCCACCTGATTTATGAACCGAGGCTGTCTCCATGAGCGTCTGGGTTCCTCCTTTTGTATTCCATCTGGCGGCTTTTCCAACTAGATGACTGGGTATTCCTGCAAGCAGGCCCCTTTCCAGCCCTCGCCTTCATACAGTACATTTAAAGTAGCAGTAACCTCTTTTTCCTCCCCCCGCAGCCTGGCTGGAAACATTAGAAGGGACTGAGGCAGCGAGATGTCTAAAATAGGAAGACGCCGGGACGGTTGGCCTGGCTGCCCGTGATGCTGGCTGCGGGGATCTGGCCCGGCTGTGCAGATGGAAAAGCTAAGAGGTGAGGCTGAGACGGGCTTAGCATCTGGAAGCCGGCTGTGGGGCCCTGGGGGTTTGCAGGAAGCAGGGAGCCCAGCCCCCCAGGGGAGGGGTTGGGGGGTCTGCTCTGTTTACCCCCAGTGCCCAAACCCCAGGGGCTTCTCCCAGGCCCTTCTGGAACCTCCCACTCAAATCTGTTCTACAGACATTTCCCGCAGTGTGGGGGATGCAGAAATTGACTCATCCATCCATTCAGTTAGTCACTAAATATTTTTTGAGCATCTAGTCCACACCAGACACCGTGCCCGGTGCTGAGTTTGCAGCAGGGAGTGAGGCACAGTGCCTGGCTTCTTGGAGCTCACAGGAAAACAGGTCATTGCAGTGCAGTGTGTGGTGCAAGAGCTGCAGGAACACAGAGAGGGGGCGCCTCACCTGGATGGAAGAGGTGGTCAGGGAAGGCTTCCTGGAGGAATGGGTACATAAGCTGGGGCCTAAAGGATGAGCAGGAATTAGCCAGGTACAGAAGGAGGGAGTGACCTGTGCAATAGCCCTAAGGTGAAAGGGTACATGGGGCGTTCAGTGCCCCCCGAATAAGTTCCAGGTAGTTGGAGTAGAGTGAATGATGCCAGGGCTGGTGAGAGATGGGACGGGGGTGCCAGGGAGAGAGGCAGGAGTGGGTTGGACAGGGCCTTTGGGGATGGCTCCAGGCCTGCCCGGAGGAGGGTCTGTGAGAATGACATGATCTGGATTGTCCTCTGGGAAAGCCTCCCTGGTGACCTTGTAAAAGAGGGTAAGCCACCAGGGGAGAGGGAGATGCAAGCTCCACAGCCACAGCTGTAGGAACCCTGGGTGCTATTTATTAAGCAGGAGCTACAGGTAGGCACCATTTCAAGTATTTGCCCACATTGTCTCATACACTCCTCACTATAGTCCCTTCCAGGAGAAACTCTGGTTCTCCTATTTTACAGATGGGGACAATGCAGTTTAGAGAGGTGATGTGACTTGACCAAGGCCACAGTTGGGAGTGACCACCAGGGCAGGCCTGGACCCCAGAGAGGGCACAGCCTTGGTGCTGGGATGTGGGGAGGACAAAGATGCATCTCAATCAATCTGCATTCAATCTGCATCTCCTGGCTGGGTGTGGTGGCTCACACCTGTAATCCCAGCACTTTGGGAGGCCAAGGCGGGTGGATCACCTGAGATCAGGAGTTCGAGACCAGCCTGGCCAACATGGTGAAACCCCCATCTCTACTAAAAATACAAAAAATTAGCCTGGTGTGGCGGTGTGTGCCTATAATTCCTGCTACTTGGGAGGCTGAGGCAGGAGAATCACTTGAATCCGGGAGGTGGAGGTTGCAGTGAGCCAAGATCGTGCTACTGCACTCCAGCCTGGGCACCAGAGCGAGACTCCATCTCAAAAAAAAAAAAAATCTGCATCTCCCTCTCCCACAAGCCCACCCAGGCCACAGGGCAGTACCGTGGGCTTATGGGAGACAGCTTCATTTGGGTTCAATCAGGGAAGGCTGCCGAGAGGAGGAGCTGTTTCAGCTGGGCAGAGAAAGAAGAGCAGAATTTGATGGGCCAAGCAGGGAAAAGTGAGGGCGTCCCAGTTAGAGGGAATGGCACAAGCAAAGGCGTGGAGGCAAGAAGGTAACACACAATGGAAATGACAGGTGACTGGGAGGACGTCAGGGCTGATAAGCAGGTTTGGGCAAGATCAAGAAAGGGCCTGGAGTGCCAGCCTGGGGGTGTGGGCGTGCTCCAGAGGGTGACACACAGCCCTAGCAGGCATTTGTTCCAGGGAAATGACCTCCTTCTCAATGGCTGCCTGGGAGCTCCTGCAAGCGGCTCCCCACAGCCTTCTTAACGCTCTGCTCTGAGAGCAGGAGAAATCCACTGTCCCCACAGCATGGCTGGAACACTAGAAGCCAGCCTTGGTGACCTGGTTTTTGGAGACATGGCTCTGGTGCTGGGGTGGAGGAGACATTTAGAGAAGGGAGATACAGGGAGACAGGGAGTGAAGGCAGGAGGCTAACAGGAGGGTCCGGGCCAGGGGTGGCAGGGAGGTAAGAACCCGCCGGGCTTGCTCCTGGCCACCCACTGCTGCCCAGAGGCCCCCAGAGCAGCCAGTGGCTGCTGACGTGGTTGGCCTGGCTACAGGGAGGCTCCTTCAGTCACTCGTCACCCCTCCTCCCCCACCTCGGATGACAGGGATCCCAGCTCCCAACCTCCCGCTGCCTTAATTACAGGGAGACTGGCCCTACCCAGGCTAGCTGCAGGCACCAGGCTCCCTGGCTCTAATCAGTGGGTAGGGCAGGCTGGGAGTTGAGGAGGCAGAAAGGGGAAATCAGGTCCTTGGACCACTAGCCAGTGGACAGATTCAGGTCCAGGTCTCCCTAGTCCTCCAAGGCCCCAGGGGATCTGCGTGCCCATTTGTACATATGCACACGTGGTCTCTTTTCAGATAGAGTGTGGTGGTTAGCAGGATGGGGCTGAAATTGACCATCTGGATTTATATCCAGGCTCTGCCACCAACTAGCTGGGTGCCACTGGGTGAGTTACTCAACTCTTGTGAGTCGCCTTGGCAGAATGGGGCTACTCGAGCCCTTACTTCAGACAGTTGTCGTGCAGATGAAATGGGGTAATGTGCATCAAAGCCTTAGGGCAGGTCTGGGTGTGTCTTAAGCACTCAGTAATGGGCAATGCTCTTCCTCATACAAATTTTATCATCTCCACAGCTTAGTAAAGGAAGCGTGGGAGAACACGGGCCCATTTTACAGATGAGGAAACTGAGGCTCCAAAAGAAAAGACTCAACTTGAGGGTCTACATGGAGGCTCAGGATGCACCCTTCACTTGGCTGGCTGTACCCCCAGAACCTGCTGAGAACAGAAGTAGGTCTTAGTGGGAGGAAGATCTGGACCCCAACTCTGGCTGTGCCTCCAGGCAGTGCTGTGACCTAGGGAGAGGGTCTTGCTTCCCTGGGCCTCACTTTCTTCACCAGTCAAGGTACAGACTTGGACGACCCTGACAGTTCCCACCTCCCAATCCATTTCCCTCTTGTTATGAATTAGACGTGTTTAAGTACAACCACAGCTCCTACCCTCCAGGGATTAATCATATTGAACATTGGGCACTAGGCTCTGCTTCCCTCCCTTTGTGATAAGAGACCCATCTATTTAGTGGCTGCATAACCTTCCACCCTTTGGCTGTGCCACACCTGCTTTGAGCCAGTCCCCTATTGATGGACACCTACATTGCTGCCAGTCGTCATGATGACAAGCAACACTGCAAGGACTATCTGGACTGTACTTCTGTGCGCATCTGTCTACTGATCTCCTTAGGGGAAAACCCTAGACGCCAACTTGCTGGGTCAAAAGGCGCCTGTGTTTGCAAAACTCCCAGTGTGGCGGCAAAGCGCATGCAAGCCCCCTCTGTTCTTTTATTCATTCCACCAGCCATTATTGAGTCTGATTTTGTGCCTGGCCCTGTAGAAGGCCTGGGATGGTGGGTGTCCCTGCTGCTTTGAATTTCCACTCTAGCCGGGGGGAGACATGCACGCTGTCTGGTAGAAAGGAGTGCTATTCAGAGAATTAAATGGGGGCCACACAAGAGAGGAGGTGATATCCAAGCAGCAACCTGCCAGGCAAGCAGGAGCCAGCTATGCAGAGTTCAGGGGCCAAGCATCCAGGAGTGGGCAGAGCTGCTGCAAAGCTGGGGTGAGAGTGAGCTGGCTGAGCAGGAGGGTAGGAACGATGGCCAGCATGGCCAGGGCTGGGAACAGCTGGAAGAGTAGTCCAGGAGAAGAGGGGAAGGCCACCTCTCCAAGGACCTTGTGGGTCAGGAGATGTGGGAGCCATTGCAGGTTGAAGCAGGAGAGTGACATGAGAGGTTCCCTGGCTACAAGCGGAAGGTGGCCGGAGGAGTGGCCAAAGAGGATGCAGGAAGCCAGTGGGACACTGCTGTGGTCTCTAAGGAGAAAGACCTCAACCAGGGTGTTGGTAGCAAAGGTGGGGAAAAGTAAACAGATTCAGGATACATGTGGGGGCCGGGCTCGGTGGCTCACGCTTGTAATCTCAGCACTTTGGGAGGCCGAGGTAGGCGGATCACCTGAGGTCAGGAGTTGGAGATCAGCCTGGCCAACATGGTGAAACCTCGTCTCTACTAAAAATACAAAAATTAGCTGGGCGTGATGGTGGGCATCTGTAATCCCAGCTACTTGGGAGGCTGAGGCAGGAGAATCGCTTGAACCCAGGAAGTGGAGGTTGCAGTGAGCTGAGATTACACCATTGCACTCCAGCCTGGGTGACAGAGTGAGACTCTGTCTCAAAAAAACAAAATAAATAAAGATACATGTGAGGACCTCAGGCACAGCCTGACAGATGTGGAGGAAGGAAAAAGAAACGTGTCCAGGCAGACTCTGGGTCTCTTGGTCTGGGCAATTGGATTGGTCCATGGAGCTGGGAGAGGCTAGAAGGAGAGGGGTAGGGCTGGGCAGAGGGAACTCTGCTGTGGTGGCGTTAAGTTTGAGAAATGTAGACAGACATGTGGCGATGTCCGGCAGGTCACTACTGGCTGCGGGATCAGAGCTCAGTGGAGTGGTGGGGACAGAGGGCATAGATCTGGGAGCCATAGCTCCCACCAGCCCACTGCATGATTCTGTTCCAGCAGCAGCAGCAGGAATTCCCAGGTTCCAGACATGACCTGTCATTCCATGTAAAGGGAGGAGCTGAGGAGTCACTGGTGGCAGCTGGCCCCCCGAGTCTGGCTGCGTGGAGGGATGTCAGCAGGAAGGAGTGGGTGGACCAGGGTCCCTCAGTGGGCATCAGGGAGAGACAGCAGCACCTGGTGGCCAGCTTGTTCATTGGCTGCCCTGTTGGGGAGGATGCGGCCATCGAGGGTGGCACAGCGAGATGTGGCATCTGCCCCACTCACCCTCTCTGCCCCTGCCAAGGCCTGGGCTGGGTGGAGATGGGGGAGCCAGACACAAAGGAATAATTGAAACCAAAACCCAGGGGCCTACAAGCTGTAAGAAGACAGGTCTAGGGTAAAGGAGCAGCATGAGAGAGGAGTGATCTGCTGAGCCGGATCCAGAAAGCCTTTGCAGAGGAGGGGCCAGCCCAGTTGGACTATGAGGGATGAAGAGGAGTTCAGCAGGCAGACTAGAGGAGGACGGGCATGTGGCACTACTATGTATCAAGGCATGCAAATGTGTGACAGCCTGGCTGTGTATGCTTTCAGGTTATTTTCCTGCCGTGAGTTCTGATTTTTGTTTTGTTTTGTTTTGTTGAGACAGACTGTTGCTTTGTGCCCCAGGCTGGAGTGCAGTGGCGCAATCTCAGCTCACTGCAACCTTCGCCGCCCAGGCTCAAGCAATTCTCATTCCTCAGCCTCCCAAGTAGCTGGGATTATAGGCACACGCCTCCACACCTGGCTAATTTTGTATTTTTAGTAGAGATGGGGTTTCACCATGTTGGCCAGGCTGGTCTCAAACTCCTGGCCTCAAGGGATCTGCCTGCCTCAGCCTCCCAGAATGCTGGGATTACAGATGTAAGCCACTGATTTCCTAGCTACATCCTGCTATTGAAGGCCAAATGGAACCCGTAGAGGGCTCAGAGTGTCTTACTCTTCCTGAGATTCTGAGCCAGGGTGAAGACTGACCTAAGGCTGGGGCACTTTCCTCAACCCAGCACCACCTGTCTCCAGGACACAGACCCTAGCCATTTAGCCAGACCCATGTGGGCTGTAATCCAGCATCGGCTCTGGCTCCAGTGCCTCCCGGCTGGGTTTCTCACCCCGAAGACAGGCAGCAGAGCTTAGTGATTTGGAGCTCAGGATGTGACATCAGCCTGCCTGGGTCCAAATCCCAGCTCCCCATTTTCCAGCTGGATGACCCTGGGCAAATGATTTCACTCCTTAGTGCCTCTGTTTCCTCATCTGTAATCGAGGATAAAAATAGGCCATGCCTGGAGGGCCGTTAGGAGAACTAATGAGTTAATTCAGGTAGAACTTAAAATGGAACTTGGGGCCAGGAGAAGTGGCTTATGCCTATAATCCCAGCACTTTGGGAGGCTGAGGTGGCGAATCACCTGAGGTCGGGGTTCGAGACCAGCCTGACCAATGTGGAGAAATCTCGTCTTTACTAAAAATACAAAATTAGCCAGACATGGTGGCGGGTGCCCGTAATCCCAGCTACTCAGGAGGCTGAGGCAGGAGAATCACTTGAATCCGGGAGGCGGAGGTTGCGGTGAGCTGAGATCGCACCATTGCACTCCAGCCTGGCCAACAAGAGTGAAACTACAACTCAAAAAAAAAAAAAAAAAAAAAATAGAACTTGGACCAGAGGAGGTGCTCAGTGAATCTAAAATCCATAGCACATAGCACAGCCTGCCAGGCCCTGCAAAATCTGCCCACCACCTCATCTCCTCCTCCTCCCATCTCTTTCCCCTCTGTCCTTGTCTCCCTCCCTCTCTCCTCCTTTCCCTTCTCTCCTTTTCCTTTCTCCCTCTCCCTCTCCCTCTCCTCGCTCTCCCAACCACACGGGCCTCCCAGTTTTTTTCTTTGCACTGCCCTGGGCATCTCACCTCAGGGCTTCCCTATTTCTTTTTTTCTTTTTCTTTTCTTTTTTTTTCTTTTTTTTTTGAGACGGAGTCTCACTGTCACCCAGGCTGGAGTGCAGAGGTGCAAACTCAGCTCACTGCAACGTCTGCCTCCCGAGTTCAAGCGATTCTCCTGCCTCAGCTTCCTGAGTAGCTGGGATTACAGGTGTGTGCCGCCATGCCTGGCTAATTTTTGTATTTTTAGTAGAGACGGGTTTCACCATTTTAGCCAGGCTGGTCTGGAACTCCTGACCTTAGATGCTCTGCTCAACTCCACCTCCCAAAATGCTGGGATTACAGGTCCCTCTATTTCTTCTGCTTGGGGTGAGAGCCCCTCCCCCACGTTCAGGTCCTGGCCATATGCTGCCTCCTTTAGAGGCTCCCCTGATCACCCTCTCTAAGACATCATGACCCCTGCATCCCTGCCCCTCCCATTGCTCTATCTGCCCCTGTCTCAGCTTTAGTTTTCTTCCTGGCCCTTCAGATGCCACCTGACATTATTTATATATTTATTTGTGTATCATTCTCTAGCCCCTGCTTTCATGGAAGCTCCAGGCTGTATCCCCAGCACCTAGAATAGTGCTCAGCACAGTCGGCCCCCAATAAACATGTATTGAATAAAATATTTGGCTGGGTGTGGTGGCTCATGCCTGTAACCCTAACACGTTGGGAGGCTGAGGCAGGTGGATCGCTTGAGCCCAGAAGTTCCAGACCAGCCTGGGCAACATGGCAAAACCCCATCTCTACAAAAAATACAAACATTTGCCGGGCTTGGTGGTACACACCTGTAGTTCCAGCTACTCAGGAAACTGAGGTGGGAGGATCACTTGAGCCTGGGGTGTTGAGGCTGCGGTGAGCCATGACTGCACCATTGCACTTCCGCCTGGGTGACAGAGCAAGACCCTGTCTCAAAAGAAAAAAAAGAAAGTATTTGTGGAATGACTAAGCGTTGGCTGAGTTGTTATTTTTTTCCCCACTCCCTCCTGCCTTGTATGCACTCCATCCAGGCGCCCTTATTGAGGTACTGGGTTCCCTGTCTATCACCCAGGCCGGAGTGCAGTGGCACAGTCTCGGCTCACTGCAACCTTCACCTCCCAGGTTCAAGCGATTCTCCTGCCTCGGGCTCCCAAGTAGCTGGCATTACAGGTGCGGGCCACCATACCCAGCTAATTTTTGTATTTTTAGTAGACAAGGTTTCACCACATTGGCCAAGCTGGTCTCAAACTCCTGACCTCAAGTGATCCGCCCACCTCGGCCTCCCAAGTGCTGGGATAACAGGCGTGAGCCACCGTGCCTGGCCCTCCCTGCATCTTAATGCTTTTCTGGTTGGACTGGGTCCTCCCCACTTCTCATTCAGGGCTGCTACCCGGGGGCCAGAATGGGAGGAGGGAGACCAGAGGGTCTTATACTCAGAGAGGCCTGGTACTCTCCATGCACCTCACATATCAACCTTCTAAAAAGGTCTTCTGAGCCCCATTTCACAGATGGGAAAACTGAGAAGCGTTCAAGGGGCTGAGAAGCAGCAGAGCTGGGGTTTGAATCCAAGTCCGCCCGACAGGAAGTCATTATTCGCCCCCAGTAAACACCCAGTGCCTCTTAGCCAAGGAGGGCAGAAGTATGTCTGGGTGGGGGTGGCAGGGAGGTGCGGAGGTGGGAAGGGGCCTTCAAAGAGGAATGTCTGAGCCATGCTTTGGTCTGCTCCCTGGTGGTCTCACCTGACATCCCGGGCCCCTCCCGCAACTGTCCTTCTCCAGCCCCTGCATTTAGGGAGGCGGTGGGCTCTGCTTTATTATTATTTTTGTAAACTTTTATTTTAGGTTTAGGTGTACATGTGCAGATGTGTTATACGGGTAAACTCATGTCACAAGGGTTTGTTCTACAGAGGCTTTCTTGACTCATCCAAAGGCCTTGAACCAAGGGTTGGCACCGCCTTAGGAGTTCTGAGCCAGCCCCAGGGGACCAGGGTGCATTGCCGGCGGCCCTGTCATCGGCTCCCCAGGGCAAGCAGGGGCCACAGCCAGCCAGCTGCCCCATGTGTGTGCTTGCCTAGGGTCCTCGTGAGTTCCCACGTCCCCTCAGGGAATCCCAACTGTCCCAAGGAAACCCGGCCTCAGAGGAGGAAGTGGCTAATCGGCCTCACAGAGGGAGGATGTGACAGGCACCACGCTTTGGGGCTGGGTTAGAAATTTGAGTCCTCCGCTGTGGTGCGGCTGGGGAAGTTAAATAACTTGGCACTCCCTCCCCCCAACACACAGCTGATTCCAGGGCCCAGACTCAACCACAATGCCCTGTGGCCTCCTCCTAGTGCCGCACAAATGTGAGGTGGAATTATTAAACAACCTCAAACCTTTCCAGGAAAGAAGGCGAGCTATAAATAAATGCCTGGAGTTAGGGGATTTCCAGGGCTGAGTGGACGGAGATGATGGTCTAGGGTCCTCAAAGTTCCTGGAAATCATCAGTTTCATGATGAACTATGGGGCTGGACTTGAGATGTCTCGGCTGCTGGGTCCCATGGCCCTGCCTCGTGTTCCAGGAAGCTGTTCCCTGGATTCCCGTAGCAGGCACACAATTGTAGGAGGTCAAGGCAGGGATGAGACACAGGCTTGTGTGGATGGAGTGGGATCTTCAGCAGCTGACAGGAATAGGGCTCTCTGTCCCTTTTCCCAGCCCCCAGAGCTTGGCCTTGGCACAAGGGCCTGGCCATTATCCAAGAGAACCCCAGGCTTCCTGAGCTCTGTGCTGGAAGCAACTGGAGATCTCATCCAGTAAACCCTCCAACAGAGCAGCTGTCTCCTCCATGACATCCTTGAGCTAAACTCCACTTGATTACCTCCCCAAATGGGGAGCTCCCTACCTCCAGGCAAACCTGGTCCTAGCTTTTCTTTTTTTTCTTTTCTTTTCTTTTTTTTTTTGAGACAGAGTCTTGCTCTGTTGCCCAGGCTGTAGTGCAGTGGCACAACCTCAGCTCACTTCAACCTCCACCTTCTGGGTTCAAGCGGTTCTCCTTCCTCAGCCTCCTGAGTAGCTGGGACTATAGGCACACACCACCACGCCTGGCTCATTTTTGTATTTTTGGTAGAGATGGGGTTTCACCATGTTGGCCAGGCTGGTCTTGAACTCCTGACATCAAGTGATCCACCTGCCTCAGCTTCCCAAAGTGCTGGGATTACAGGCATGAGCCACTGCACCCTGCCCTAGCTTTTCTTTTTTGTTTCCATTTGTACAAATGTATGAGGTACATGTGCAATTTTGTTACATGCATAGATTGTGTAGCGGTCAAGTCAGGGATACTTACAGGGTATCCATCATGTGAACAACATCCATTTTACTCAATAACTAATCTCTCATCCTAGTTTTATTCTCTGTGGTCACAGGGAGTGATTTTGCCCCAGGGAAGCCCCTGAGGTCATCAGAACTCCCCACATGAGCTCAGCTCTCTGCATTCCACCTGACCCTCCTCCCCAGCCACCCTTCCCCATGCTTCTTGGCTAGTTTTCAGGTTTTGTGGTCAGTCAGGATAAACCTCAAGAAGCCTGGAAGCATTTCACCAACCCGGCAATGACAGCAGTTCATGCAATTCAGCAAACTTTCACCAGGGACTATGCCAAGTGTTGGAGACACAGAGATGAATCAGTCAGTCACTGCCCGTGAGGCTGTCCACTCACATGGGGATTGGGAGGGTGGGGAGGGACACCCGAGGCATCAGCCAGGAGGGGGCTGGATCAGCAAAGTGAGCCCACCTGGTGGAGGGGAGGGTTTGAAAGGATCCTTTAGGGTAGGTAATTTCCCAGTGACAGAGAGGGCATTTAGGATAGGTGGACACAAGAGAAAAAAGCCAGACAGGCCACAGAGCTACTGTTTGGCCCCAAGCAGGATATTATATGTCGGGGTTGGCAAACTTATTCTGTAAAGGGCCAGGTGGTATTTTAGGTGCTCCAAGCCATGTAGTCATGGATGCGACTGCTCAACTCGCCACCGTAGCTTAAAAGCAGCCATAGACAATATGTCAATGAATGAGCATGGCTGTGTACCAATAAAACTTTATTTGTTGACACTGAATTTGAATTTCCTGTCATTTTCTTGTGTCATAAAACAGTACAGTATTATTTTGATTTTTTCCCCCCAACTATTTAAAAATGTGAAAACAGGTCCTGTGTGTTGGTTCATGCCTGTAGCCCCAGAGCTTTGGGAAGCTGAGGCAGGTGGATTGCTTGAGGCCAGGAGTTCAAGACCAGCCTAGATACAAAAATTAGCCGGGTGTGGTGATGTGTGCCTATAGTCCCAGCTACTTGGAAGGCTGAGGCAGGAGAACCACTTGAACCTGGGAAGAGGAGATTGCAGTGAGCCAAGATCACACCATTGCACTCTAGCCAGAGTTACAGAGTGAGACTCCATCTCACTCTGTGACCCTGGTATAATAATACTAATAATACCAGCCTAGGCAAATAGTGAGACCCCATCTGGACAAAAAATAAAAAAGTGAGCCTCAGGTGTGGTGTGTGCAGGAGGATCCCTTGAGCTCAGGAGTTTGAGGTTACAGTGAGCTATGATTGTGCCACTGTCTTCCAAGGCCTGGATGACTCTGTCTCTTGGAAAAAAAAAAAAAAAAAAAGCCAGCCTGGGCCACATAATGAGACCCTATCTCAACAAACAAAAAATTTGTCGGGCAGGTGTGGTGGCATGCACCTGTAGTCCCAGCTGCTTAGGAGGCTGCTGACATGGGGGGACTGCTTGAGTCTGGGAGGTCAAGGCTACAGTGAGCCATGATTACACCACTGAACTCCAGCCTGGGCAACAGAGTGAGCCACTATATCAAGAAAAGAAAAAAAAAAAAAAAGGGCTTTAGGAGGCCAAGACAGGCAGATCCATTGAGCTCAAGAGGTTGAGACCAGCCTGGGCAACATAGCAAGACCCCTTCTCTACCAAAAATACAAAAATTAGTCGAGGAAAGTGGTGTGCACCTTTAGTCCCCAGCTACTCAGGAGGCTGACGGGCGTGGAGGATTGCTTGAGCCCGGGAGGTCAAGGCTGCAGTGAGCCAAGATCAGACCACTGCACTCTAGCCAGGGTGACAAAGTGAGACCCTGTCTCCATAAAGAAAGAAAGAGAGAAAAAGAGAAAGAGAGAAAGAAAGAAGGAAAGGGCCGGACATGGTGGCTCACACCTGTAATCCCAGCACTCTGGGAGGCCGAGGCAGGTGGATCCCCTGAGGTCAGGAATTTGAGATCAGCCTGGCCAATGTGGTGAAACCCCGTCTCCACTAAAAATACACGAATTAGCTGGGCCTGGTGGCGCATGCCTGTAATCCCAGCTACTAGGGAGGCTGAGGCAGGAGAATCGCTTGAACCTGGGAGTCAGAAGTTGCAGTGAGCCGAGAGTGCACCATTGCACTCCAGCCTGGGCGACAAGAGCGAAACTCCATCTCAAAAAAAAAAAAAAAAAAGTATCTAGGCCAGTCAGTGGAAGTGTCCTTTCAAATCCTGCTCCCCATCCAGGGGTGACCTGATTAGGAGGTGGGTGACTGTGAGTCCAGCCCCTTTCCAATGCACACAGACATGTATACGTGGGCATACATGCACCCACAGGCTTCATTATTCACACCACACATAGCTCATTCCACACGACGGTTCCGTGACATGCTTCTGTCACTTAGCAACTCCCTGTGTCTTCCCATCTCAGCACCTGGATCCATCCCCTTTGATCTTTGTATTGGCCACCAAGCATCACGTGGCAGGCTGTGCCACCCTGCACCCAGGCGGTCCCCTACCATTGGGCATCCAGGCTGCTACCTTCTCTAGGCAATTACCAGCCATGCTGCTGTGACCCTACAACATGCGGTCTGACTCTGTGCACTGTTGCTAGCCTTTTAGCCAAAAAGATTCTCTGAAGCAAAAGTGCTGTGTTAAAGGGCACAAGAACTGAAGTTTTGGATCAGTGTGGCATCCTGTAGCAGTTTCCTGTCTTGCTGCCAGGAACAAGCATTGCAAACCCTCTGGGGCCTGGAGAAGTCCTATGGGGTGGTCAGGAGCTGGGACCTCAGTGTCTCAGATGCCCCTAGGAGACTCTAGGGCTCAGGCATCACCAGGGTGGACAGACCTGCCTCCTCCTGCAAAGTTGGGCTGGGTACCTGTCTTGGTAGCAACCCTTGGGGACAGTTTATCCATCCATCCATCCATCCATCCATCCATCCATCCATCCATCCATCCTTCCATCCATCCATCTGCCCATGCATTCAACAAGTATTTCCTGAGCCCTGATTAGGCTCAAGTACTCGGGCTATGGTGGTGAGTACGATCATGTGTCTGCCATTTTAATCTTCACTGTCTGGTGAAGGAGGCACTTGTTCATTCATTCATTTATTTAGCAAATATTTATCTGGGTCTACTACATGCCAGATACCGTTCTAGATACTGAAAATACAGCAGGGAACACAGGAGAAAGAAATTCCTGCCCTCACAGATTTATTTCTAGTAGAGGAGACAGATGAGGAACATATAAACACATGTCTAAGATGGGAAGTACCGGAGACCTGATCTGCATGCAGATTGGCCAGGGGAGACCTCCGTGAATAGAGATGAGAGCAAGAGGGAGGGCACTGTGCAGATATGATGGGGGGAGTTTCAAAGGGAGAGGGAGCAGACAGTGCAAAGGCTCTGAGGCCAGCAGTGGTGGGAGAACAGGTCAGCCCCCGAGGGTCTCGTAGACAGGGAAGGGCTTGGCTGTTACTCCAAATGAGGTAGGGCCTGAGGGTGAACGTGGCCTCACTTCCAGGCCAGGCGCCAGTTGGGAATAGAATGCAGGGCGCCAGGGCTGAAGCAGTGATGGGACCAGGAGGCCACTGCACTTGCCTTAACAAGAGATCTTGGACCAGGTGGTCCAGGCGAGGTGGTGAGAAGGCGTGGGACTCTGGTGTATATTGAAGGTGGTTACTGGCTTTCC
This sequence comes from Hylobates moloch, assembly GCF_009828535.3. Lineage (NCBI taxonomy): Eukaryota > Metazoa > Chordata > Mammalia > Primates > Hylobatidae > Hylobates > Hylobates moloch. Next base: position 93,776,973 of record NW_026652285.1, on the reverse strand, counting down.
TGACAGATTGGACGTGGGGTGAGAAAAAGGAGTGAACGATGACACCAAGCATTTTGGCTTCCTGAACAGAAGGATGAGGGTCCCAGAAGAGGAGTCAGTGGAGGAAGGGGTTCGAGCAGAGAGCTGGATGTGAACTTGCTGGGCTGGAGGCGTCCGTTAGACATCGAGTGGAGAGGTGAGGAGCAGCCGGAGGACAGGTTCAGGCTGAAGACAGAATTCAGGGGCTGTCAGCATGCAAATGGGATTGAAACTCAGGCATCTGAAGGCTGGCGCAAAGGGAAGGAGGGTAGACAGAGGAGAGGAGAGGTCCCGGGCCAGTCCTGGGAGACACCAACATTAGGGGCAGGAGATGAGGAAGAACCGGCCAAGAGAACTGAGTAGGAGCAGCCAGCCAACAGGAGGAGACCTCAGAGACAGTAGTGACCTGGAAGCCATGGGAGGAGGGCTTTCAGCAAGGAGGGCGTGGCCGGCTGGGTCAGGCAAGGCTGAGCAGCTGTGTGTGCTGAGGACTGACCGCTGACCCAAGATTTGGCAACAAGAAGACAGATGATAAGCAACAGCAACACAGTGCGATGAGGGCAGAGACCAGGGAAGCCCAGGTGACCGTGGGAGCCCCAAGGAGGGGCACCCAATCACGGAGGACTTCCTAGAAGAAGGGATGTCTAAGCAGAAACCTGAGGGGTGCACACACATTCCCCAGGTAAAAATGGGGAGGCCAGGCTGAGGGAACAGCACAGACAGAGGCCAGGAGCAGAGAGCAGGCACAGCTCATTTGGGGAACTGAAAGTAGATAAGCCTGGCTGTGATATGGGGCTCAGGAGGGCTCAGGGGTGGGGCGAGGGTGTTATTCTTAGAACCCTGGAGAGATCAGCAAAGCAGATGGTGGGGTCCTCAATTAGAGACCAGACTTTGGTGATGGGTGGGTGACGGTAGAGGGAGGAAAGTGGGCTGGTGGCTAGAGAGATGGTGGAGCCATTCCTGAGATGGGGAACCAGGAAGGGAAGCGATTTGAGGAAGATGAGAATTCAGATGACTTTAGGATGCTGGAGGACGTTTGAGGCGATGTCCATCATCAGCTGGGCATGAAGGCTGGGCATCGAGTCTGGGAGGTGACCGCGTGCACAGGGAGGAGGACAGACAGGGCTGGGTGAAGGGACCCACATGCTCATCTCTTTCTGGTGCCGCTTGAGGTCAGCCTGTGTCCAGCCACTTTCTGGGTGCTGGGGAGGGGCCTGGCAACCACCAGTCATTGTGGTTTTTCTCTCCAGACAGCAGGAGTCCAAGGGAAGCCCAGTGGTTCCTTAGACAGGCTGTGGTAACAGTGCCTCATCCCTGCCACCTCCACCCACCCACAGGCCACAGAGTGTCTTTGCACATCCCTCAAGCACCCGCCACCAGGAGATGCATGCTCATGAACATTTGCTCATGACACAGCAAATTATGGAGCACCTGCTGAGTGCTGCATGGTCCTGGCCCTGAGAGAGCAGTAATGACCCAGGAAGACAGACCCTGTCCAGTGAAGGAGGCAGGCAATAAACCCATCATTAGAATCAAGTGTGAAGCCTGGGCATGGTGGCTCATGCCTGTAATCCCAATACTTTAGGAGGCCAAGGCAGGAGGATCACTTGAGGTCAGGAGTTCGAGATCAGCCTGGCCAACATGGCAAAACCTCGTCTCTACTAAAAATACAAAAATTAGCCGATGCGCACCTGTAATCTCAGCTACTTGGGAGGCTGAGGCAGGAGAATCGCTTGAACCTGAGAGGCAGAGGTTGCAGTGAGCAGAGATCGTGCCACTGCACTCCAACTTAGGTGACACAGCGAGACTCCATGTGACGTTGAGAAAGGGAAGCCTGGGGGACCTTTGGGGGCTGGGCGGGCGGGGGGGGCGCTTCCGGGAGGAGGCAACATTTAAACTATAAGTCTGAAGGATGAGTCAGAGTTAGCCAAGAAGAAAAAGGAGTGAAAAGGTGTTTGAGTGAATGGGAACCGCTGTGGGAACCTCAGAGGTAAGAAAGCGCCTGACAGTTTGAAGGGAATGAAGGGGTTAGGTGAGATGGAGCACTGGGTGTTGGCGGTGGTAAGGAACCTCAGGAGTCAGGCTTAGGGACTTGGACCTTCTCCTGAGGGCGATAGGGAGCCATTGAGTGTCTTAGGCAGGGAGTGGCTTGCTCAGATTTGCATGTGGGAGAATTCAGAGACAGATCAGAAACACCCAACCTCAGCCCAGAGGGACCCACGCAAGACCCCCCTCCCTCCTCTGTAGTTCCCTTGACGCGTGAGGTGGGTCAACACGGCTTGCACTCCCCCAAGGACTCGAACCTAAGGGCCTCTGGAGGCAGGCCCCAAGCCTGTCCTAACAAGTGCCATGAGAGCCCTCCAGGCCTGCTCTGGGAATCCAGTCTTGTCGCCGGGAGACACGAGCCCATTTGACTCCGGGCGGCGAGGTGGGCTGGGTGGCACCACCGCGTGAATGCTCCGGAGCTACCGACGGAGGCGACTGACTTGCTGCGAGCGTGCGCTCCGGATGCCACCTGGTAAGGCTGTCGGCGGGAGGCCGAAGAAATCAATCAATTCCCGAAGACGCGCCGCCCCCTCCCTGCCACGACAGTCCCCTGCCCTCGGAGCCTGGAGAGGCTGAGCCGTCCCCGCAGCGCCACCGTGTGGGCGAGGCGGGTCACGACGGCAGGTGGTCGGGGCGCTCAGCTGGAGGTGCTGGCGCTGGGGAGAGCTGAGGACACCAAGGGATCGGCAGGCGTTGGGGACCCCAGGGCAATCATCGATCCTATTCTCATCACATAGTTTCAAATTAATTTTTTCAAAACGGAAGCATATTTGCGGCCTGTTTGTGACTTGTAATTATTAAGTAATAATATACTTACTGAAAATAACATGCAAACTCCATAGTCTATAGAAAAAGGCAGGCATGGGCAGCTTCCCTGCAAAATTCCATCCCCACCACAATCTCTGATTGCATTTTGGCAAACAGGATTCAGATTATTTTTCTGGCTTCTTTTTTTTTTTAAGTCAGGGTCTCGCTCTGTCACCCAGGCTGGAGTGCAGCAGAGCGATCATGGCTCACTGCAGCCTCCACTTCCCTGGGTCAACTGATCCTCCCACCTCAGTCTCTCAAGTAACTGGTACTACAGGCACGCACCACCATATGTAGGTAGTTTTCTTCTTATTATTTTTTTGTAGAGACAGGGTCCCACTATGTTGCCCAGGCTGGTCTCAAACTCCTGAGATCAAGCAGTCCTCCTGCCTCAGCCTCCCAAAGTGCTGGGATTACAAGCATGAGCCACCATGCCCAGCTCAGAATATAATGTATATATATATAATGTGTATATATAATGTGTATATATATATAATGTATATATATATTTATATATTCACACGCACACAAATGAGGTCATATTGCATATGCCTAATGTTCTGCCACTTGCTTTGCTTTTTAAACATTTTTATCAACTGTGGAGTTTGGAGAAAAGAATATTTATTTAGACTGGGCTTGGTGGCTCACACCTGTAATCCCAGCACTTTGGGAGGCCGAGGTGGGCGGATCCTGAGGTCAGGAGATCGAGACCATCCTGGCCAACATGGTGAAACCCTGTCTCTACTAAAAATACAAAAATTAGCTGGGCATGGTATCATGTGCCTGTAATCCCAGCTACTCGGGAGGCTGAGGCAGGAGAATCGCTTGAATCAGGGAGTTGGAGGTTGCAGTGAGTGAGCTGAGATCACGTCACTGCATTCCAGCCTGGTAACAGAGCAAGACTCCGTCTGGAAAAAAAAAAATTTATTTAATATATGTGCGGTATATGAATCAGGTTGAAGTGGGACACTGTGTGCCCACCGTCCAATTTAAGAACATTTTAATTACCCTGAAGTTTCTTTTAAAAATATATATTTTTCCCTCCTTTCTCACCTTATTATGGATTGATATGGGTTTTTTTGTTTGTTTGTTTTGGTGGGTTTTTTTTTTTTGGACAGAGTCTCGCTCTGTCACCCAGGCTAGAGTGCAGTGGTGCGATCTCGCTCACTGCAACCTCCGTCTCCTGGGTTCAAGCGATTCTCGTGCCTCAGCCTCCTGAGTAGCTGGGATTACAGGCACCCATCATCACGCCTAGCTAGTTTTTGTGTTTTCAGTAGAGACGGAGTTTCACTATGTTGGCCAGGCTGGTCTTGAACTTCTGACCTCAAGTGATCTGCCCACTTTGGCCTCCCAAAGTGCAGGGATTACAGGCATGAGCCACCGAGCCCAGACTGATACAGTACTTTTAATTAATCCATGTCATTGCTTTATTAATTTGTTAGTACTCCTTTCTTTTAGTGGCTATCCTAAAGATTATAATGCGTATCCTTGACTTATTAAAGTCTGCTACAGACAAACTCTCACTGCTCGTAGGGAAATGCAGGAAGCTTAGACCACTTAAAACTCCATTTACCCCCTCCTGACTTGGATGCTATTGTCATCTGTTACCATCTGCTATTTGAATCCTTTATATATTTCAAACTCCACAAGACCTAATTATTATTGTTTTATACAGACAATATTTGTTTAGATTAACCAAATATTTTCTCTCTCCATTGGCCTTCATTTCCTCCCAAATCTCCAAGTTTCCATCTGGGATCCATTTTCTCCTGCCTGAAAATCACCCTTTGCTAATTCTTTGATGGGGATGTGCTGGTGATAAATTCTTTCCATTTTTATTTGTATGAAATGTCTCGGTTTCACTTGAATTAAAAAAAATTTTTTTCTTTTTCTTTTTATAAAATCAGATCTTCTAGAAGAGGCTACCTTTGTTTTTGAAGAGTATTTTTTGCTGGGTACGTTGGTGTAGCCTGGCAAGAGAAGGCAAGAAAAGAGAGAAAAGTAACAGTGTAAGTGGGACAAATAGAAAACAAACAGTAAGACCAGCGGCCTAGGCCAGGCACAGTGGCTTACACTTGTAATTTCAGCACTTTGGGAGGCCGAGGTGAGTGGATCACCTGAGGTCATGAGTTCAAGACCAGCGTGGCCAACATGGCAAAACCCCATCTCTACTAAAAATACAAAAATTACCCGGGCATGGTGGCGCAAGCCTGTAGTCCCAGCTACTTGGGAGGCTGAGGCAGAATTGCTTGAATCTGGGAGGTGGAGGTTGCAGTTAGCCTAGATCACGCCACTGCACTACAGCTTGGGTGACAGAGCAAGACCCTATCTCAAACAAAAACAAAAACAAAGGTGCAAATCAGATCTGCCCCTCAAAGTTGCTGGAGGGACAGCATGGGGCCAGGGGTAGGGAAAAGCAGGTAGCTACTGGGGCAGAGAGGGGTGGGGATGGGAGTGGGCCCGTATGTGACAGGACACTCCCTGGGGTCAGTTCTTCAGAGCTGGAGGCCCGGGGTTGAGAATAGGAGTGGAGAAGGGAGATGGGGCAGTGGTAGACTCTGGAGTTTGGCAGCCGGGGGAGCCTCAGCCGTGGAGCTGAAGGAGCGCTGGAAGCCATCCTTGCAGAGTATTTGGGGAGGAGAGCAGGGGGTTGCTAAGGAAACCATCCTACAACAACCCACTCCAATCGGAGCTCATTGAAGTTCCCGAATAAGAACTCTCTTCTCTTTCAGGGTGCGGCTTCCTACCCACATCTGCACCTCTGAGGGGGTGTATGTATGTGCTGATGTGTTTGTGTGTTTGCTTTGTGTGAGGGGTTTATGTGTTCTTGTGTGTCTGTGTGCAGCCCCTCTCACTGCATAACCACTTTACCCCCACGGCCTGGCTTTCTCTGCTCAGGGCCTCAAATATGCCCATTCCTCTGCTGGAAAACCCTTTCCCTCCCCTCCCCTTTGCCTGGTGCTCTTCTGCCCATTCATCAAGAGGAGGTGGAGCCCACACCTTTAATCCCAACACTTTGGGAGACCAAGGCAGGAGGATCCCTTGAGCTCAGGAGTTTGAGACCAGCCTGGCCAACATTGTGAGACCCTGTCTCTACAAAAAAAAAAAAAAATTAAATTAGCTGGGTGTGGTGGCACTCACCTGTAATCTCAGCTACTCAGGAGGCTGAGCTTGAGCCTGGGAGGTTGAGGATGCAGCGAGCAGTGATTGCTGGGTGACAGTGAGATCTTTTCTCAAAAATAAAAAACAATGGAGGGGGAGGGGTCTTCTCCCCCAAAAGCCTTCCCTGACCTCCTCACATGTCTAGTGAGGGGCTCCTCTGGTATTCTCGCGCCTCTGCCCTGGGCTTCTTTCTCCCCCAGCACCGATCACGTTGGGTGCTAATCTCTGGTTCTTGTGTCCATGAGTTCCTCAAGGGCAGGACAGGATCTTGTCTATTTCTATATCCCTGGCACCAGGCAGGGACTTGTCACAGAGAGAGGCTCAGAGGTTGCTTGTTGAATGAATGAATGAGGGAATAAGTTAATGACCACATCAACAGCCACTTCTTCAGAAGGGTTTGGGACACGGGTAGGTCTTCCTCGTTCAACCCAAAAAACCAAATTGTCATCAGAGCTGGCAGGTCCCTTAGAGATGAATCCAGAGGCCAGTCGCGGTGGCTCACACCTGTAATCTCAGCACTTTGGGAGGCCGAGGCGGGTGGATCACCTGAGGTCAGGAATTCGAGACCAGCCTGGCCAACACACTGAAACCCCCATCTCTACTAAAACTACAAAAATTAGCCAGGCATGGTGGCAGGCGCCTGTAATCCCAGCTACTCGGGAGGCTGAGGGAGGAGAATCACTTGAACCCAGGAGACAGAGGTTGCAGTGAGCCGAGATCGCGCCACTGCACTGCAGCCTGGGCGACAGAGTGAAACTCCGTCTCAAAAAACAAAACAACAACAACAAAAAAGAGAGATGAATCCAGGATCCAGCAGCATGGACCTTACCTGGGAGCTCATTAGAAATGCGGCTTCCCAGGCCCCACTCCAGACCCACTGCATCAGAATCTGCCTTTAAAAAGATTCCCAGGTGATTCACATGCTCTTAAAAGGTGAGCAGCTCTGCTCCCAATGGCCCCACCTCCCATTTTATAGAGAAGGGAACTGAGGCCTGCGGAGGGCCGGGGCCTGGCGAGGCCTGGGCAGAACCAGGACGTCAAGCTGGGCGGCCTCCCAGCGGCTCCGGTCCCCGACCCACGGGTCCACCTGCTTCCCGCCCCGCCTGGCCTGTCCCGACCTTCCCCCGCGGCCTCCTGAGGTCTTTGCAAGGAGCTCGCACTCCCCCTGGCGGGCGTAGGGAGGGACGGCCTGGGCTGAGCTGGCCGAGGAGGAGGGAGAGATGTGGCCTTAGGGACCGGGCAGGGGTGGAGAGGGCCAGCGGGGGGCCAGGGCCTGAGAGGTGGCCGGGTTAGCGCCCCTGCTTTGGAGAGGCTCCCTGAGCTAATCTTGGCTGCTCACCACGCACCACCTGTGGAGTCCGGAGCCTCTGCTCGCCTCCTGCCAGGGGAGAGAGTAAGAATGGAGCCCACTTCACGGGCTCCTCGTGAGGATCCCATGAGCATGCGCGGACGTGAGGGGCCAGGGGCGTGGGAAAGCCGCCCGCCTGCAGAACACCCGGAGCGCTTCTGCCTCCATCCCACGTGTGGGCGAAGCTGGCCTGGGCCCAGCCCAGCGCTGCGCCTCAGCTCCTCACCTCGCACCCACGGAAGAGGGGGTTTCCAGAGCCCCCAGCGGCCCTCCCCTCGCACTGGGGGTGGCAGGCCCACGGAGGAGGCTGTAGAAACGCCCACTCTTGGGCGGTGGTTGGCGGGGAGGGTGCCCCGTCCCTGAGGCCCTGGGATCTCAGAGCCTGGATTCCGGAGTGGGGTGACTCTGGGGGGCAGGAAGTGGGAAAAAGCACGTGCTCTGGAGTCAGACAGACCAGGTTCAAGTCTGGCTCAGCCACAGACAGGCGAGTGATCTCGTGGCTCCTGCCTCAGTTTCCTCGCTTGTGAGGGACCTTCCAGGACTGTTGTGACACTTATGTGAGGGCTGTTGAGCACCCTGCACATAGCAGGCCCTATGGTCATGGTCTCTGTTGTAACTCACAGCGTGCAGTAGGGACCAGAGGATGCGGTCAGTCGGGTGGTCAGCGGAAGATGCCCCCTCACACCAGGGCACTGTCACGCCCAAGTACAGGGGCGGGGTCTCTGGGTCCTTTCTGGGCAAAGTTGTGATATCAGGGCAAAGGAGGGTGGGAGAAGGGACCGGTAAACGAATTGGAACATGTTTTTTTTTTTTTTTTTTGAGACGGGGTCTTTGCTCTGTTGCTCAGGCTGGAGTGCAGTGGGCCATCTCGGTTCACTGCAACCTCCACCTCAGTTCAAGCGATTTTCCGCCTCAGCCTCCCAAGTAGCTAGGATTACAGGCGCCTGCCAACATGCTCGGCTCATTTTTGTATTTTTAGTAGAGACAAGGTTTTGCCATGTTGGCCAGGCTGGTCTCAAACTCCAGGCCTCAAGTGATCCGCTGGCCTCAGCTTCCCAGTGCTGGGATTACAGGCATGAGCCACCACACCTGGCCTTTTTTTTTTTTTTTTTTTACAGGCTCTTGCCTCTGTCCCCCACACTGGAGTGTAGCAGCTCACTGCAGCCTCAAACTCCTGGGATCCTATCATCCTCCCACCTCAGCCTCCCCAGTAGTAGGGACTACAGGTGTGCACCACCATTCTCAGATAATTACTACAAAAAAATTTGTAGAGACGGGGTGTCCTCATGTTGCCCAGGCTGGTCTCTAACTGGCCTCAAGTGATCCTCCTGCCTCAGCCTCCAAAGTAAATGGAACCACAGACAGGTGCCACCGCACCTGGCTGAGGAACACAGGCTTGAGCCGGGCAGATAGAAAGCCTGATGTCCCCCTGCCCTCGCCACTGGGCTGCTTTCCAAAGTGCTAGCTTTGAGGTCAGTGGCTACCAACCTCCCCAGGTGGGGTCTTACCCTGAAGCCATTCTGCTTCTGCTTCACCCACAGGCCCTTCAAAGGGACCCCCCTCCCCACCAAGTGACCCTAGACCCCCTACCAGGGGCGAGCCCCTGCCCCAAGGACACCCTTGCAGGTCTGTTAGTGACCTGAGTGACTTGGCTAGGAAAAATGAGCTGAACCAAACCAATATCCCGCTGAGTTGTGGAATTGGGAAACCAAGAGAATTGAGCAGCAGGCCAGGTGACCAAGCACTCCACCTTGCCCAGGACTTTCCTGATTTTTAAACTGAAAGTTTATCTTTCTAATAAACTCATATATATATATGTATATACACACACACACACACACACACACACGTATCCTACTAGTTCTTTCTGGAGAACCTTGACGAATTTATGTCTGCGTGTGTGTGTGTGTGTATGTGTATGTGTATGTGTGTGTGTATGTGTGTATGTGTATGTGTATGTGTGTGTGTGTGTATAGATAGATAGATAGATAGATAGATAGATAGATAGATAGATAGATAGATAATAGATAGATAGATAGATAGATAGATAGATAGATAGATAGATAGATATGTTAAAGTTAAGAGACTGGCCAGGCACAGTGGCTCATGCCTGTAATCCTAGCACTTTGGGAGGCCAAGGCAGGGTGATCACTTGAGGTCAGGAGTTCGAGACCAGCCTGGCCAACATGGTGAAACCCTGTCTCTACCAAAAATAGAAAAATGTAGCCGGGTGTGGTGGCGGGCACCTGTAGTCTCAGCTACTCAGGAGGCTGAGGCAGGAGAATTTCTTGAACCCAGGAGGCAGAAGCTGCAGTGAGCCGAGGTCACACCACTGCAATCTAGCCTGGGTGACAGAACAAGACTCTGTCCCAAAAAAACAGGGCCAGGTGCAGTGGCTTACACCTGTAATCTCAGCACTTTGGGAGGCCAAGGCGAGTGGATCACAAGGTCAGGAGTTTGAGACCAGCCTGGCCAACATGGTGAAACGCTGTCTAATAAAAATACAAAAATTAGCCAGGCATGGTGGTGTGTTTGTGCCTATAGTCCCAGCTGCTTGGGAGGCTGAGGCAGGAGAATTGCTTGAACCCGTGAAGCAATAGTTATAGTGAGCCAAGATTGCGCCACTGCACTCCAGCATGGGCAACAGAGCAAGACTCCATCTCAAAAAAAAGAGAAAAGCATATAAATTTATTTCATATGAGTTTTATGTAAGTTCTACGTAATGCAGGAGCTTTCATAAAGAAATGAAGACCCAAAGAAGCCATTAAACCTGACTGTTTTTATGCTAGGTTTTTTATTTTTTGTTTTTGAGACAGAGTCTTGCTCTGTTGTCTGCTGGAGTGCAGTAGCGCACTCATGGTTCACCACAGCCTTGAATTTCTGGGCTCAAGTGATCCTCCCACCTCAGCCTCCATAGTGGCTGGGACTACAGATGTGTGCCACCACACTCAGCTAATTTTTGTGTTTTCGTAGAGATGGGGGTCTCACTGTGTTGCCCAGGCTGGTTTGATGGTAGGTTCGACGAAGAGCAGAAAGTCATGGAAGAATGGGATAGACAAAGAGCTGAGTGTAATCAGCTGGGGGAAATTTACCGAGGCCTGTTCATTCAGATTCCTCTTGACATCCTTTCGTCTTCAGAGTTTAGGAGGCTCCTTTCCTCCGGGTAGAGAGAGGGCACCTCTCACAAGTGGGTCTTATAACCTGATCAGGGAAAGGTCAGAAAGTCTTTCCTGAACATGCCATTTCTCAAATTCCTTCAGCTTGAAATAGTCAATATGCCAAGATGGGCCTGGCGCAGTGGCTTACGCCTGTGATTCCAGCACTTTGGGAGCCCGAGGCAGGTGGATCACAAGGTCAGGAGTTTGAGACCAATCTAGGCAACATGGTGAAACCCCGTTTCTACTAAAAATACAAAAAATTAGCTGGGCATGGTGGTGGCCACCTGTAATCCCAGCTTCTCAGGAGGCTGAGGCAGGAGAATCACTTGAACCAGGGAGGCGGAGGTTACAATGAGCCAAGGTCATGCCATTGCGCTCCAGCCTGGGTGACAGAGCAAGACTCCTTCTCAAAAAAAAAAAAAAAAAAAGCCAAGATGCCATATCGGGGGTGTCCTGCCCTGGGCCCTGTCAATATTAGCATATCGTGTTTATCCATTCATCTGTTGGTGACCTTGAGTTATTTCCATCTTCTCGCTGTTGTAACTAATGCTGCTATGAATGATGGTGTGCAGATAGCTGTTTGAGTCCCTGCTTTCAATTATTTTGGGTCTATAGCCAAGAGTGGAATTGCTGGATCATATGGTAATTCTATGTTTAACTTTTTGAGGAGCCGCCAGACTGTTTTCCACAGCAGCTTCTGCTAAATGTTCTTAATGCCTTATCTCATGAAGCTCTGGCAGCCACCACCCACGAGGCTGGCCCTGTCCTTGGCCCACTTCGCAGGGGAGGACAATGAGATTCAGACGGATGAAGTGAAGTGTCCCAAGTCCCTCAGCTAAGAAACACAGAGCCAGGATTCAAACCCAGATGGACTGACTCCATGAGCTTGTGTCACCTGGCCCTGGGGTGGCTTGGGTCTCCATATTGGCAGACTAGGAACTAGGAGGGGAAATAGAAGGGCCACCAAAGAAAGGAGAGGAAAGGCACAGGAGAGAAGCAGAATGCCATAGCCCTGCAGGGCCCACCTCAGCCCCCCACCAGCTCCCTGGCTCTGGGAGCCCAGAGGTATTGGGCTTCCTGGATAGAAAGGATGGATCTGTCTCTGCCTATCAGCCTCTCTTCTGGATGTCTATTTTCCCTAAGGAACTCCTAAAACCTTAGTCTAGGGGATTGAGTTGCCTAGAAGTGGGTGGAGACACAGACCTAGGCAATCAGTGTAATTCTTTCCCTCTGTCTGTGGTGATTGGTTCAGAGAAGGGCTGGGTACCTCATCTGGCTCAGTGAGACTTGTGTCTGGCTGGGACCATGGTTAGAACTGATAAGAAGAGAAAAACTGCTCACTGGCAGCTGAGAGGGTGGGAATGAGCCAGACGTTGAATGAGCAGGGAGGAGGCAGATGAGGGAAGCAAGATGGAGTGCTGGATCCAGCAGTACCTGAAGTCAGCATAAGCCAATACCTCCTCCTCTTCCTTCTTTTGCTCGAGGTTAGCTTGGGATTTTTGCCATTTGCATCCCAGGGCACCCTGATTTGGAGATTTGGGGGTGTCGAGAGAATCTCTGCTCCCTGGCTGCCCTACCTGTGCTTGTGCCATCCACTTCCCCTTCTGTGAGCTGGTCGGAGCAGTCCTGTTCATTTCAACCACCTCAGCCAAACCGAAACAGAGGGACCTCACCACAGCCTGGAAGGAACCGAGAGCCTGAGACAGTGACTCGGTGGTTATGGTGCTGAGACCCTCACCGGAGCCTGGCACAGTATCCTGAGAGCAGGAGCACCCAGGCAGGGTTACAGAGGCCTCCATTCCAGGGAGGAGCCCTGGAGCTAGTGATGCTGGAAGGCAGATGAATGAGACTGTACCTTTCCAGACAGCTCAGGGCTTAAGAGAAAGACTCAGTTCCCAGGCTTCTACAGGGACCACAAACTCAAAGTACTCACAGAGTCCCATAAATCAAAAAATCAAGTCCTATGAAGGGGAACCAACCCTCTTGATAGTTTCGTGTATGTGGTTTTTTTTTTTTTGTTTTTTGTTTTTAAGACAGGATCTCACTCTGTCACCCAGGCTGGAGTGCAGTGGTGTGATTATGGCTTACTGCAGCCTTAACCTCCCGGGCTGAAGCAATCCTCCCACCTCAGCCTCCCAATTACCTGGGAATACAGGTGTGTGCCACCACGCCTGCTAATTATAATTGTTGTTTTTGTAGAGATAGAGTCTGTATCTTGATAGTCTAAACACCTCCAGGGTAAGGCTAGGCCAGCAGAGAGTGGGCCATGCAGCCCCCATGGTCTTGGCCTCCTTGGAAGCGGTGTACTGTCTTTGGATTGGCGTGATGGGAAGGCTGTCACCGAGGGCATTCTTCACCCTCCACTCTGTCATCTTCCCCTGGAACCCTCCACTAGGCCCAGGGGCACCTTATTCCTATCTCAGTACCAGCGTCCTGCTTCTCCTAAGCAATTGGTTTGTCATCCTTCCTAGACTTTGGACCTTGTGTAAGTGGCCACATTTCCCTTTTCACACCACCTGCTAGGAAGCTTAAAGTCAACTTGTGGCAAAAGTATAGTGATGAGAGAATACAGTCCCTCACAGCAAAAGAACTTCATGCCACATGGCCCAAAAGTTACAAGCTCAACCAACAGAAATATCCTTCATGTTTCACTCCTTCAGAATCATATTCCCTTTTTCTCCCAAAAGAATACTGTCTTTTCAAATGTGTATCTGAATCTTTTTTCACACAAATACCTTATTTTGTTTACTGAAACTCTCCCTGTTTGTTTTGTTTTGTGTTTTGAGACAAGCTCTCTCTCCATTGCCCAGGCTGGAGTGCAGTGGCCTGGTCACAGGTCACCACAGCCTTGACTTCCCAGGTTTAAGTGAGGAAAAAACTTCTTAATTTTATTTTATAAAGACAGGAGTCTCACTGTGTTGCCCAGGCTGGTCTCAAATTCCTGGCCTCAAGCTGTCCTGCCACCTCAGCCTCCCAAAGAACTGGGATTACAGGTGTGAGCCACCTGTAATCCCAGCCAACTCAGGAAATTTTGAAGATGGCTTCTACGGTCTACTTGGGCACAAAGGAATGAGGGGAGTATCCACCAGCCATGGCCGAGTGATAATTCATCTTCGTTCTCAGCCTATCAGTTTTACACATTCTCTTTATAAATGATTTCACGCACACACATACATACACTCACCACCTCCTTCTGGAGCTCATGTACAGGGGAGGGAGACCCTTGTAACAGAGATTTGAAAAATGATTCAGATATACATCTTGAAAAAAAGGAGAGGCCGGACACAGTGGCTCATGCCGATAATCCCAGCACTTTGGGAGGCTGAGGCAGGAGGATCACCTGAGCCCAGGAATTTGAGACCAGCCTGGGCAACATAGTGAGACCTTGTCTCTACAAAAATTTAAAAAGTTAGCTGGGTGCAATGGTGTGTTCCTGTAGTCCCAGCAACTCAGGAGCCTGAGGCAGGAGAATTGTTTGAACCTGGGAGGTGGAGGTTGCAGTGAGCAGAGATCAGGCCACTGCACTTCAGCCAGGGTGAGAGTGAGACTCCATCTCAAAAAAAAAAAAAAAAAAAAATCCTGAGTCTGTGGTCTGTTTCCCCTACAGTAGATCCTTATGTTCTGCACTTTAACTTCGCTCCTAGATCCTCTGTGCTCCTTAACTTCGTTCCTGGATCCTCTGTGCTCCCATCCTTGTGCTACTTTCTTGTTCCCCCCCACCCCCTACACTCCTTTTTTGTGCTCTTGTTGTGTATTGCGCATCCTTGGAAGCTGCCTGAAGTCCTTTCTGCAGCAAGGCAGGGATCAAACCAACCAATCAACCAACCAATCAGACAATGTACAACTGGATTGCTGGGCCCTCTGGCCTGGGTCAGACAGGCTGAAGCCACCACCGGGTCCTCGTCTTTTTTTCCTTTATTCTTTTTTTTTTTTTTTTTTTTTTTGAGACAGAGTCTTGCTCTGTCACCCAGGCTGGAGTGCAACGGCACAATCTTGGCTCACTGCAAACTCCACTTCCCGGATTCAAGTGATTCTCCTGCCTCAACCTCCGGAATAGCTGGGATTACAGGCATGTGCCATCATGCCTGGCTAATTTTTGCATTTTTTGTAGAGACAGGGTTTCACCATGTTGGCCAGGCTGGTCCCAAACTCCCGACCTCAGGTGATCCGCCTGCCTCAGCCTGCCAAAGTGCTGGGATTACAGGTGTGAGCCACCGTGCCCGGCCAGGTCCTCGTCTTTCTAGTACCAGCCAGAAGGTGGCATTAGAGCAGCTCCCAAATGTCCTGCAAGGGTCAGAGCCAGGGCAGCCTCAGGTGTGGATGGGATAGTGGTTGCAGATGGGCCTTGAGGACTATAGAGGGTGGCGAGCAGGGCAGAAGAGAGCTGAGAAACAGCAGCAGTCTGCAGGCTGACACCATCCTCAGGCCTCCAGGGCGAATTAATGTCAGACAGGCCTTCTAGGTCAATGTCAGGAGCGAACGAGAGAACAGATGGAATGTGCTCGGTGCCGGACATGGAGGTGCTCAGGAAATGCTGGAGCTCTCCTTCCCCATGTTTTCCTGGAGGAGTGGATGGCTTTGCCCTTTAAAAGGCCAGTGCCAGGCCAGGTGCGGTGGCTCACGCCTGTAATCCCAGCACTTTGGGAGGCCGAGGCGGGCGGATCACCTGAGGTTTGAGACCACCCTGACTAACATGGAGAAACCCTGTCTTTACTAAAAATACAAAATTAGCCGGACATGGTGGCGCATGCCTGTAATCCTAGCTACTCACGAGGCTGAGGCAGGAGAATTGCTTGAACCTGGGAGGCAGAGGTTGCAGTGAGCCGAGATGGCACCATTGCACTCCTGCCTGGGCAACAAGAGCGAAACCCCATCTCAAAAAAAATAAATAAATAAAATAAAATAAGAGCCAGTGCCTGGGGCCCAACCCAGGTCCGGTCCATGCTGTTACCACCATATTTCTCCCTTGGCATCGTGAGCCCACCCTCTGCAGGATGGACCCCTGCGAGACAAGGCCGGTCCTTTTCTCTTGCAGCTGCTTGTTCTTGGTGAGATTCAGGGGGTGGGAAGAGATGGTAGGAATAGCTGCAGCTTGTCCCACTTTTCATTGTCCTTCTTGTTTTTCTTCTCCCAGAAGAGGAAGTCAGTGGGAGGGGCTCTTTGCCGGGAGCCCAGTTTGTCCCCAGCAGTGAACCTCCGTGGAATGAACAGCAGACAGAACCTGAAAACCTTATTTTGTATCTGCTGGTGTGGTTGAAAGTTTGGACTTGGCCAGATGTGGTGGCTAATGCCTGTAAGCCCAGCACTTTGGGAGGCCAAGGAGGAAGGATCGTTTGAGCCAAGAACAGACTGTGCAACATAGGGAGATCTCGACTTGACAAAACAAACATTTTTTTTTTTGGCCGAGTGCAGCGGCTCATGCCTGTAATCCCAGCACTTTGTGATGCCAAGGTGGGAGGATCACCTGAGGTCGGGAGTTCAAAACCAGCCTGGGCAGCATGATGAAACCCCATCTCTACTAAAAATTCAAAAATTAGCTGGGAGTGGTGGCAGGCACCTGTAATCCTAGCTACTCGGGAAGCTGAGGCAGGAGAATCGCTTGAACCCAGGAGACAGAGGTTACAGTGAGCCGAGATTGCGCCATTGCACTCCAGCCTGGGCAATAGAGCGAGACTCCACCAAAAAAAAAAAAAAAAAAAATCTACCTTTTGGCCAGGTACGGTGGCTTACACCTATAATCCCAGCACTTTGGGAGGCTGAGGTGGGCGGATCACAAGGTCAGGAGTTCGAGACCAGCCTGGCCAACATAGTAAAACCTTGTCTCTACTGAAAATACAAAAATTAGCTGGGCATGGCGGCGCATGCCTGTAGTTCCAGCTACTTGGGAGGCTGTGGCAGAAGAATTGCTTGAACCTGGGAGGTGGACTGAGATCATGCCACTGCACTCCAGCCTGGGCAACAGAGCAAGACTCCATCTCAAAAAAAAAAAATTTGTTTTTAATTAGCCAGGCATGGTGGTCCGTGCTTGTAGTGCCGGCTACTTGGGGGACTGAGGTGGGATGATCGCTTGGGCCCGGGAGGTCCTGGCTGCAGTGAACCATGATCACACCACTGCACTCCAGCCTCGCAACAGAGTGAGACTCTCTCAAAGAAAATTTTTTTAAAAGAGAAAAGGAAACATAGTAGTTAACCACTAAGGAGGTAAGGGAGGACTGAAGGAATTTAAAAATAACAAAGTAAAGGCTGGGTGCAGTGACTCATGCCTGTAATCCCAGCACTTTGGGATGCTGAGGTGGGAGGATCACTTGAGGTCAGAAATTCGAGACTAGCCTGGCCAACATGGTGAAATGCGTCTCTGCTAAAAAAAAAAAAAAAAAAAAAAAAAAAAATTAGCCGGGCGTGGTGGCAGATGCCTGTGATCCAAGCTACTCGGGAGGCTGAGGCATGAGAATAGCTTGTACCTGGGAGGCAGAGGTTGCAGTGAGCTGAGATCACGCCATTGCACTCCAGCCTAGGAGACAGAGCAAAACTCTGTCTCGAAAAAAAAAAAAAGTAGGTAACAGCTGCTATTTCTAGGGATGAGGGTGAGGGTAAATATTCAAGGAAATACACCTTTCCTATGGTACTTCTATTTGAAACAGGGGCTCTCTCTGTTGTCGAGGCTGGAGTGCAGTGGCACAATCACAGCTCACTGCAGCCTCAACTTCCAGGGCTCAAGCGATCCTCCCACTTCAGCCTCCCGAGTAGCTGGGATCACAGGCTCACGCCACTATGCCTGGCTCATTGTTCTGATTTTTAGTAGAGATGAGGTCTTGCTATGTTACCCAGGCTGGTCTTGAACTCCCGGGCTCAAGCAATCCTCCTGCCTCAGCCTCCCAAAGTGCTAGGATTCTGTAATCTTAGGTGTGAGCCACTGTACCTGGCTGTCCTATGGTGCTTTTAAAATTTTCTCTTTGTCTTTGGTTTCTGACTATCTTATTCTGATGTACTCTAATGTGGCTTGTTTGTCTATATTTTGTTTTGGGTTTGCTAAGCTTATTGAATTTATAGTATGATGTCTTTTGTTAGATTCAGAAAAGTTTTGGTCTTTATCTCTTAACATATTGCTTCTTCCTAATTTTCTCTTTCTCAAACCATATTTATATTATGTTAGATCTTTCATGTGTGTTGTATTTATGTCTTATGCTCTTTTATGTTTTATTTTTACTCTTTTTTTCTATGCTTCAGTTTGGATATTTTTAATCACACCCATCTTTCAGTATGCTAGCCCTGGCTTTACTTGTTTCCAATCTTCTGTGAAACCCATCTATGGAGTGCTTATTTTCTTTCTCTCTCTTTTTTTTTTTTTTTTTTTTTGAGGCAGAGTCTCACTCTGTCGCCCAGGCTGGAGTGCAATGGCACAATCTTGGCTCACTGCAACCTCACGGGTTCAAGTGATTCTTCCGCCTTAGCCTCCCAAGTAGCTGGCATTACAGGCACCCACCACCACACCTGGCTAATTTTTGTATTTTTATAGAGACAGGGTTTCACCATGTTGGCCAAGCTGGTCTTGAACTCCTGACCTCAGGTGATCCGCCCACCTCGGCCTCCCAAAGTCCAAAGTGCTGGGATTACAGGCATGAGCCACTGTGCCTGGCCTGGAATGCTTATTTTCAGCATGTAATTTTTTAGTTTTAGAATATTCATTTGATTATTTCTTTCTTTTTTTTTTTTTTTTTTTTGAGACAGAGTCTCATTCTGTCACCCAGGCTGGAGTGCAATGACACGATCTTGACTCACTACAATCTCTCCCTCCCTGGTTCAAGCGATTCTCCTGCCTCAGCCTCCTGAGTAGCTGGGATTACAGGCGACTGCCACCATGCCTGACTAATTTTTGTGGGTTTTTTTTTTATACAGACAGGTTTTCGCCATGTTGGCCAGACTGGTCTCCAACTAACTCCTGACCTCAAGTGGTCCACCCACTTCGGCCTCTCAAAGTGCTGGGATTACAGGCGTGAGCCACCATGCCCAGCCTCATTTGATTCTTTTTAGAAATTCTAGTTGTCTAAAGCAAACAAACAAACAAACAAAAACAAACAAGGAAAAAAGAAATTCTAGTTGTCTCTTAAAAAACACTAAGGTGAAAGGAACTTTAAAAAGGTGGTTGGAAGCTCGATTCTCACAGTTGGGTTTCATTGAAAGGTGATTGAAGCGTGTGCAGAGCTCTCATCATACCATCAGCAGAAAGTATATTCTTTGGGATTTAGTAGCTTAAAAGAAAAGTCCTCCAATCTCAGTCTGGGCGCAGTGGCTCATGCCTATAATCCCAGCACTTTGGGAGACCAAGATGGGCAGATTACCTGAGGTTGGGAGTTCGAGGCCACCCTGACCAACATGGAGAAACCCCGTCTCCTCTAAAAATACAAAATTAGCTGGGTGTGGTGGTGCATGCCTGTAATCCCAGCCACTCAGGAGGCTGAAGCAGGAGAATCACTTGAACCTAGGAGGCGGAGGTTGTGGTGAGCCGAGATCGCGCCATTGCACTCCAGCCTGGGCAACAAGAGTGAAACTCTGTCTCAAAAAGAAAAAAGAAAGAAAGAAAAGTCCTCCAGTCTCTTGCTTGGGGTAAGGCATGGAGGAGACAACCCGGGCTGTTGACATTCTGGGAGCAGGCGAAGGAAAAAGATCTGGAGTCCTGCCATTCAGAATGCGTATCCCTAATCCCCATTTGCAGTCTTGCTCCCTGCTGTGCCTGGTCTGAACAAGTCTGGGGCCTTTTGAGTTCAATTCCTCCAGGAAGAAGCTGCTGTTTTTACACCTGCGGGTTTAGTCATCTGGCTACGTGGGATAGGGAGAAGGCTTGGGAGACAATTCCTCCATGTTCAGACTTCCAGCCGCACCCTGTTCCCTCCAAGACTTGGACCTCTCAGGGATGTTTCAGGACAAATTGGCCTTGGTATCTCCTCCGTGGGCACTTTGGGTCATAACCACTAGTGACCTTGGTACTTCTCTGTTAGCATGCCATCTTCCAAAGGTTGGTTGGAATCTTTACTTGGCAGATGCCTCCTCTCTCAGCTTCTTTGTCATTGTGGGTCAGCTTAGATTATTCCTTTACTGTCACGTTAGTGGTGTCTGAGGAGGGAAAGCAGATGCATGCCTATGGCCAATCCACCACGTTTAAGTGGCTCATGGCCAGAGTAGATTTGCCTCCACTCCCCGCTCACCCTTCTAATCTTGCCTCTGCCCTCACCACTCCACTGAAACTTCCCTCATCATGTGTCCAGTAGCTGGATCCAATAGACTGTGTTTTTTCTCCATATTATTTGATGTCTTGGTAGCACTTGACACTGTCAAGCTTGCTCTCTTTCTTTCAATGCTCTCCTTTGTCCCAAAGACCCTTCCTGCCTTTCTCCTACCTCTCTAGTCTCTGCCTCTGCTTCTGATGTGCTGGTTTCTCTTCCTCCTGCTTCTTTGAAACCATGACTATTCTCAGCGGTCTGTTCTGGTTCCCTTCCTTTCTCACCCTTCACCCTCTCCCTGAGTGTATTCATCCATTCCCATGGTTTCAATTTCACTCCAAAGGCTGATCTTTTCCAAATGTCAACCTCCAGCTCTGACCTCTCATCTGAATTGCAGACCTACATTTCCAGCTGTACCCAGACATCTCTTCTTGGATGGCCTCAGCCTGTTCAGATCCACACGATGGAAGCTGGACTCTGCTTCTCTTTCCTCCCAAACCTGTCTCTCCTCCTGTACTTCCAGCTGAGAAGTGGTCACCACCAGCCGGGCACAGTGGCTCACACCTGTAATCCCAGCACTTTGGGAGGCCAAGATGGGTGGATCGCTTGAGGTCAGGAGTTAGAGACCAGCCCAGCCAACACGATGAAACCCCGTCTCTACTAAAGATATAAAAAACTTAGGCGGGCATTGTGGTACATGCCTGTAATCCCACCTACTCAAGAGGCTGAGGCAGGAGAATCGCCTGAACTCAGGAGACAGAGATTGCAGTGAGCCAAGATTGTGCTACTGCACTCCAGCCTGGGTGACAGAGCAAGACTCCATCTCAAAAAAAAAAAAAAAAAAGGAAAAAGAGGCCGGGCGTGGTGGCTCACGCCTGTAATCCCAGCACTTTGGGAGGCCGAAGCAGGCGGATCACAAGGTCAGGAGGTCAAGACCATCCTAGCTAACATGGTGAAACCCTGTCTCTACTAAAAACAATACAAAAAATTAGCCGGGCCTGGTGGCGGGCGCCTGTAGTCCCAGTTACTTGGGGGGCTGAGGCAAGAGAATGGCACGAACCCGGGAGGCAGAGCTTGCAGTGAGCTGAGATCACACCACTGCACTCCAGCCTGGGCGATAGAGCGAGACTCCATCTCAAAAAAAAAAAAGAAAAGAAAAGAAAAGAAAAAAATGGTTATCACCGTTTGTCTAGTGGCCCAGAAACTTGGATGTCAAACTTGACTGCCCGTCTTCTATTTCCACACCCAATTAATTGCCAAGACCCATTGCCTTTACCTTTTTTTTTGAGACAGAGTCTTGCTGTGTTGCCTAGGCTGGCATGCAGTGGTGCAATCTCGGCTCACTGCAACCTCTGCCTCCCAGGTTCAAGTGATTCTCCTGCCTCAGCCTCCCAAGTAGCTGGGATTACAGGCGCCCAGCACCATGCCCAGCTAATTTTTGTATTTTTAGTAGAGACGGGGTTTCAACTTGTTGACCAGGCTGGTTTCAAACTCCCGAGCTCAGGTGATCCACCCACCTCAGCCTCCCAAAGTGCTGGGATTACAGGCGTGAGCCACCGCGCCCGGCCTGCCTTTACCTCTTTAATAAATCCCGACCTGTCCACCCACTCTTCCTCTACACAGCCTGTCTCTCAGCCCAGCCTCTGCCTCCCAGCTGGTCTCCTCCATTAGGTCCTGCCCCTCAGTCCTGCTGCTACCCATCTGTTCACATGCAAATCTCATCCTGTCACCTCCCTTCTGAAAGCCGCTGGGGCCAAGTGCAGTGGCTCACACCTGTAATCTCAGCACTTTGGGAGGCTGAGGCGGGTGAAGCACCTGAGGTCAGGAGTTTCAGACCAGCCTGGCCAAAACAATGAAACCCTATTTCTACTAAAAATACAAAAATTAGCCAGGTATGGTGGCAGGTGCTTGTAATCCTAGCTACTCGGGAGGCTGTGGCAGGAGAATCTCTTGAACCCCGAGGTGGAGGTTGCAGGGAGCAGAGATCATGCCACTACACTCCAGCCTGGGCAACAGAGTGAGACTCAGTCTCAAAAAAACAAACAAATAATTAATAATAAAAAGTAAAATAAAAAGCCTCTGATGACTTCCACTACCTAGGAATTTGGTCCAAATTGGCCCTAGGCTGGAGTTGTCAGATTCAGCAAATAAAAATAGAGGATGTCCACTTAAATTTGAATTTCAGATAAATACGAAATGCACTTTTTTTTTTTTTTTTTGTATGAGTACGTCCCATGCAGTATTTGGCATCAGGGCCTCCCACTCCTTGCACTCTTTCCATATCTCCAACCTTATTACTTGCCACATTGTTTTCCACATGTAAAATTCGGGACAGATTGGACTACATGAAACTCCCTAGGGTGGGCACGTTAGCTCACGCCTGTAATCCCAGCACTTTGGGGGCTGAGGCAGGAGGATTGCTTGAGCCCAGGAGTGCGAGACCAGACTGGGCAACATGATGAGACCCTGTCTCTACAAAAAATAAAAAAATTAGGCCAGGTACGGTGGCTCACATCTGTAATCCCAGAACTTTGGGAGGCTTAGGCAGGTGGATCACTTGAGGTCAGGAGTTCGAGACCAGCCTGGCTAACATGGTGAAACCCTGTCTCTACTAAAAATACAAAAATTGGCTGAGTGTGGTGGTGCGAGCCTATAATCCCAGCTACTCGGGTGGCTGAGGCAGCAGAATCCCTTGAACTCAAGAGATGGAGGTTGCAGTGAGCCAAGATTGTGCCACTGCACACTAGCCTGGGTGACAAAGTGAGAGAGTTTTTTTTTGGTTTTTTTTTTTGAGATGGAGTCTTGCCCTGTCACCCAGGCTGGAGTGCAATGGCATGATCTCAGCTCACTGCAACCTCTGCCTCCTGGGTTCAAGTGATTCTCCTGCCCCAGCCTCCCAAGTAGCTGGGATTACAGATGTGCAACACCACGCCCAGCTAATTTTTTTGTATCTTTAGTAGAGACGGGGTTTCCTCATATTGGCCAGGCTGGTCTCGAACTCCTGACCTCGTGATCTGTCCTCCTCAGCCTCCCAAAGTGCTGGGATTACAGGTGCGAGCCACCATGCCTGGCTGCGACTCCATCTTAAAAAAAAAATAATCCGGGCATGGTGGCACAAGCCTATAGTCACAGCTAATCAGGAGGCTGAGGTAGGAGGATCATCTGAGCCCAGGAGGTTGAGGCTACAGTAAGCCAAGATTGTGCCATTGCACTCCAGCCTAGGAGACAGAACAAGACCCTGTCTCAAAAATTAAAAAAATAAAAAGAAGCTCCCCAAATGGGTTAGACATTTCCTCACTGATATGCTCTTCATTCCTGATGTTTCCTCCAGCAGAAAGGCCATTCTCCCCCAGTCCATCTTTGTTCATCTCTTGGGTGTCAGGACACTAGGAGTCCCTCCTCTAAGATTCCTCTCTGCTCCCTCAAAATGGATCGGCTGCTCTCCTGGGTGAAGGGAGGCCCCTGTGTGCCTGGATGGCAGCTCCACCCTCTAGACTGTCATGTCAGCTTACTCATTGCCTCTCTCCCCTGAAGTCAATGAGTCGCCAGCAACTCTGTGCTGTTCCCGGCCCACATCTGGCTCAGCCCACGAGGCCCCATCCAGCTGGAAGCTCCCGAGGGCCCTGGGCCTTGGCAAAGGCCCCAGCTTTCTTCTCACTCTCCTGGCCTGGGTCCCAGTCTGACGATTCACACTCCCTCCTTGCCTGAGTTCCCACGAAAAGTGGCCTCCGCCCCCAGCTGCCTGCCCAGGACCAGGTTACAAAATGAGGAGACAATGGAGGCTCCAAGCCAAATTTCCAATGGGCCTGCCATTAAATCACCAACAGCATCTGTGTGTACATCTGGGACAGATGCCGGCAGCTGAGGCCACAGGGCGCATGGCTTTGTCACACTGGGTCAGCATGACCTTGGTGGGGTGTTGGGGGTGGAGCTCAGACCTAAAGTTAGGACACTTGAGTCTGAATCCCCACCCTTTCTAGCTGCCTCAGTTTTCTTGTCTGTAAAATGGGGATAATAATGCTTATCACACAGGGTGTGCAATCAAGGAGAGTGATTCACACACACAAGGACATCTAGCAGCAAACAGGACACTGGCTCTGATCATCACTTACCTTTCTTGAGGCTGGTGGCAGCAGGACCTGTGACCAGAACACTGTTTGTAGGTTTCTTCTCCTAGAATCACCAACCAGGCCCAAGTAACTTTATTCAAAGAGAGGAGGTCAGTCATCCAGCCCAGACAGCATCTGCCTGGTGAAAATGGCTCCAACTCAACCACCCAAGTGGACGCAGCAGAGCTATCAAATCAAGCTAAGGGTGAGAATGACTGAACAGGGATAATATAAAGGCCAGAGGGCCATGCTCTGGCCTGGGAGTTGGAAAGGCTGGGGCTTCCTGGCTTCTCAATGTTGGCCCCTCCACCCCTCCTCTCTGCCTGAGCCTCCTGCAGACACCCGCTGAGCGGTCACTGCTGCCAGCCAAGACCCTCTCTCTGCCTCAAGCTTCCCCTGGAGACTTTCTTGTGGCACCTCTCAGCACCTCTTGCCATTTGTAGCATTTAGTTACAGACAGGATTATAGGTTTACCCTCTATCTCCCCCTCCAGACTGTAAATGCCTCCAGGGCAGAAACCTCTCAGTTCACAAATAACAGCAACCAGAAGTGATCTACCAGCAGGTAGCTCATGCCTATAATCCTAGCACTTTGGGAGGCCAAGGCAGGAGGATCACTTGAGGCCAGGAATTTGAGACCAGCCTGGGCAACATAGCAAGGTCCTATCTCTACAAAAAATAAAAACTTAGTTGGGCATGGTGGGTGTGGTGGTGTGTGGCTGGAGTCCCAGCTACTTGGGAGGCTGAGGAGGGAGGATTCCTTGGGCCCAGGAGTTTGAGGCTGCAGTGAGCTGTGATTACACCATTGCACTCCAACCTGGGTGACAGAGTGAGACCTTGGTTTTTTAAAAAAGTTATAAATTCTTGAAAAGAAAAATAATGTTTACAAAAATTTTCCTGAGGCAGGAAGATCTCTTGAGCCCAGAAATCCAAGGCTGTAGTAAGCTGTGATCACACCATTGCATTCCAGCCCGGGTGACAGAGACCTCGGTCTTTTTTTAAAAAATTATAAATTTTTGAAAAGGAAAATTAAAAAAAAATTTTTTTTTTTTGAGACGGAGTTTCACTCTTGTTGCCCAGGCTGGAGTGCAGTGGCACGATCTCGGCTCACCACAACCTTCACCTCCCGGGTTCAAGCGATTCTCCTGCCTTGGCCTCCTGAGTAGCTGGGGTTACAGGTGCCCACCACCATGCCCGGCTAATTTTTTGTATTTTTGGTAGAGACCAGGTTTCACCATGTTGGCCAGGCTGGTCTCAAACTCCTGACCTCAGGTGACCTGCCCGTCTCGGCCTCCCAAAGTGTTAGGATTACAGGCCCCTTGGCATGAACAGACTGGGCGCCATGAATGGCAGCAGGAGGCAGACAGGCTCCTGGGTGGGAGAAGGCAGGTCCCTGGTGAAGCCCCACCTTCAAGCCAGGGAGGGCCTGAAGCCTGGAGGCTGGGCTGCCAGTCCCATGGAAAGGAGTGGGAACTTGTGGTGCTTTTTCTAGGCCCACCCATGGCCACTCATGGACCAATTGGTGCACACTTCCTCCCCTCCAAGGAAGGGCACGAACCCTCAGCTCCTCCTTGGCCTCCCTCCCCTGCTCATCGGTGTTCAAAGTCTGGAGGGGGCTGAGGTGGCAGGGGGCTTGTGTGTCAGCACTGCACCAAGTGTACCCACACCCGACCGGACTGTGACAGCGCCTAGGCTCAGCCCCAACCTTACTCCAAGATCAAGGAGAGGCCAGGCAGCGGGAGCAGGAACTTCCAAGCCTGCGGGGGAAGGGGGTGTCTTCCCAGGCCCCCGAGAGTACAGAAATGCCTGGGTTCATAGCCACAGCTTGGGCAGCTGCAGCTGCGCCTGGAAGGGTGGGGCTCCTGCCTGCTCCCAGCCCCCAGCCCCCACTGGCTCCATGGAGTATGCAGCCCTAGCCGCACCTCACCCACTGTAGCAGTGTCATGACAGCGGTTACTCTAGACAGGCCACCACTGCCATCACCAGCACTGTGGGAGGCTGAGATGGAGGATCATTTGAGCCTAGGAATTCAAGACCAGCCTTGAATTCATAGCAACATAGCAAGACCCACCTCTACAAAATATTAAAAAATTAGCCAGTGCACACCTGTGGTCCCAGCTGGTACATGCCGGGGCACACCTGGGGTTCCAGCTACTCAGGAGACTGAGGTGGGAAGATGGCTTGAGCCCAGGAGGTGGAGGCTGCAGTGAGCTGAGATTGCATCACTGCACTCCATCCTGGACAACAGAGTAAGATCCTGTCTTGAAAAAAAGTGTTTACTTTTATTATTTTTGTTTTTTTTGAGACAGAGTCTCACTCTGTTGCCCAGGTGGAGTGCAGTGGTGCAATCTCAGTTACTGCAACCTCTGCCTCCCAGGTTCAAGCCATTCTCCTGCCTCCTGAGTAGCTGGGATTACAGGCTGCCACCACATGCCCAGCTAATTTTGGTGTTTTTAGTAGAGATGGGGTTTTACCATGTTGGTCAGTCTGGTCTCAAACACCTGGGTTCAAGTGATCTGCCCACCTCGGCCTCCCAAAGTGCTGGGATTACAGGTGTGAGCCACCGTGCCCAGCCAAAAACATTTTTTAATGAAAAAATATTTTAAAAAAGAATTCTTAGGCAAACAAAAGACAACAGGGAAAACAACAAGGAGGGACTAGAGGAATTTATTTGAAGCCTGTGACACCTACAGCTGCAGGAAACATTCAGGACAGCCCAACTCCTCAGTAGATTAACATGAAACCTCACACTAAAAGCCTCATTACCTAGGTTCCTACCACCAGATACTTGATGGCTGGCTTTCTACAACAAATCACAAGGTCTGCTAAAAGGCAAGAAAAAACACGGCATGAAGAGGCAAAGCAGGCATCAGAACCAGACTCAGATATAAAACAGAATAAGGAATTATCAGATAAAAATTTTGAAATAACTCTGATTATATTGGCAAAGACTCACTCCTTTGACCAAAATATTAGTCAAGCTCCTGAGTTCTCTGCTTGATTAGGCCTTTCTTGGGCTTCCCTTTCTGTCCTTGCAGAATCCAATTGGAGCAGGAATTCTGCTAGGTCAGTTTATTGAAAATCCCTCCTCTTGGCATCTGACTAACCTGGCCAAACTTTATCAAGAGTCCTATCAAAGCCTGGGTGCAGTGGCTCACACCTGTAATCCTAGCACTTTGGGAGGCCAAGGCAGGTGGATCGCTTGAGCTCAGGAGTTCAAGACCAGCCTGGGCAACATGGTGAAACCTTGTCTCTACAAAAAATACAAAAATTAGCTGGGCGTCGGCCAAGGCACAGTGGCTCACTCCTGTAATCCCAGCCCTTTGGGAGGCTGAGGCGGGCAGAATCACCCGAGGTCAGGAGTTCAAGATCAGCCTGGCCAACATGGTAAAACCCCATCTCTACTAAAAATACAAAAAAAATAGCCAGGCTATTTTGGCTATTTTTGGTGGTGGTGGGTGCCTGTAACCCCGGCTACTTGGGAGGCTGAGGCAGGAGAATCGCTTGAACCCGGGAGGCAGAGGTTGCAGTGAGCCAAGACTGCGCCATTACACTCCAGCCTGGGCGACAAGAATGAAACTCCATCTCAAAACAAACAAACAAACAAACAAACAACAAATAGCCAGGTGTGGTGGTCCAGATTACAGGAGACTAAAGAGAAGCAATAGCTATAACTAACCCAAGATGTGATTCAGAGGAGGCCCATTCCTGGGCCTAGGGAAAATATGATGAGTGTCTGTGGAAGACAACAGAACTGTATCGACCTTAATTTCCTGATTTAGTCACTAGCCTGTGGTTATTTTTCGGGGGAAATACAGACTGAGGCATCTAGAGGTAAAGGAGCATCAATGTGGGTAAAGGGTGCATGGGAACTCTTTGTATAATTTTTACAGTGTTCTTAGAAGCTTCACATTATTTCAAAATAAAAAGTTAGAAAAGAAAATGGGCATTCACTCTAAAATCAGAAAAAAAAATGTTTTAGGAAGAAAATGTGTCTCTGGTCATAGCCTGTGCTGTGAATCCATGGAGTAGATTTCTGCTGTCAGCAAAGTTCCCAACAGCTGGAGAAGAACAAGGAACAAAAGTGGAGCTGCCCTCCTGAGCTGCCAGGGTCCCAGACACAAAGCTGGCCTCGCAGGGCTTCAATGAAAGATGAGTACTGATAAGGCCTGCAGGTCATCTTCATCAGCTGCGGCCTCTCAGCTTGCTGAGAGGGGCCCGCCTTTCCAAAGCTCAGCCAGACATAAATCAGAGCAAAGCGTGTTTCTTTTCAGTCGAAAGCTGCAGGTGGTGCATCCAACCAGGATATGAGCAGCCCTTCAGCAGGGTGCCCACCAGAGTGGGGGCCTGCAGACATCCCTTCCCAGAGAGACTGGGAGTTCATGGCCCAAGTCTCCAGATTTACAAGGATGGAGATTGAATTTTGGCATTCTGTTTGGATCAGTCCAGAAAAAAAGCAAAATCTCAATATCACTCTTAGTAAGAAAAGATAAGCTACAAAAACAACTAATGCCTGTAGTCCCAGCTACTTGTGGGGCTAAGGCAGGAGGATTGCTTGAACCTGGGAGGTCGAGGCTGCAGTGAGCCACTGCACTCCAGCCTGGGTGACAAAGCGAGAACCTTTTAAAAAAAAAAAAAAAAAAGTCCTATCAAGTCAGTTCATACAGAAACCTCTTATCTTTTTTTTTTTTTTTTTTCTGAGATGGAGTCTTGCTCTGTTGCCCAGGCTGGAGAGCAGTGGCATGGTCTCAGCTCACTGCAACCTCCACCTCCCGGGTTCAAGCGATTCTCCTGCCTCAGCCACCTGAGCAGCTGGGATTATAGGCCCACACCACCACGCCTAGCTAATTTTTTTGTATTTTTAGTAGAGACGGGGTTTCACCATGTTGGTCAGGCTGGTCTCAAACTCCTGACCTCGTGATCCACCTGCCTTGGCCTCCCAAAGTGCTGGGATTACAGGCGTGAGCCACTGCACTTGGCCTTGCCTTACCATTTTTAACAAGGGTATGGATAACCTTTTTCTTTAACAAGGTAAAGGATGTAATGGAAGGAGCAGACAATGTGCAGGAACAGATGGGTAAACAGAGAGGTGGAAACTCTGAGAAAGAATCAAGACAAAATGCGGGGAATAAAAACTATTGTAACAGAAATGACAAGTGCCTTTAATGGGCTCATCAGCAGACTGGACATGGTTGATGATAGGGCAATAGAAGCATCCCAAACTGAAATGCAAAGAGAAAAAATCATGGGAAAAAAGAACAACCCAGGTGCCGTGGCTCACGCCTGTAATCCCAGCACTTTGGAAGGCTGAGGTGGGTGGATTGCTTGAGGCCAGGAATTCAAGATCAACCTGGGCAACATAGCAAGACCTCATCTCTGTTTTTATTTTTAAAATAAAATAAAAAGAACAGAATACACAAAACTATGGGTTATGTGTAATGGGAATATGAGAAGGAGAAAAAAGAGAGAAAAGAGGAGAAGAAATATCTGAAGTAATAATGGTTAAGAATTGTCCAAAATTAGTGACAGACACCAAAACCATACATCCAAGAAGCTTAGAAAATACCAAGCAGGACAAATTCCAACGAAATCTACACCCGGGCATATCATGTTCAAACGGCAGAAAACCAAAGATAAAAAAAACCTTGAAAGAAGCCAGAGATAAAAACAAACAAACAAACAAACAAAAACACCTTACCTGTAGAGGAACAAGAATAAGCATTACGTCAGACTGCTTGTCAGAAATCATGTCAGCAAGAGAGTGAAATATTTAAAGCGTTGAAAGAAAAAACCAGCCAGGTACACTGGCTCACACCTGTAATCCTAACACCTAGGGAGGCCGAGGCAAAAGGATCACTTGAGCCCAGTAGTTCAAGACCAGCCTGGGCAACAAAGTGAGACTCTTGTCTCTACCCAAAAAATACAAAAATCATCTGGGCATGGTAGCACGTGCCTGTAGTCCCAACTAGTCAGGAGGCTGAGGTAGAAGGATCGCTTGAGCCTAGGAAGTGGAGGCTGCAGTGAGCAATGATCGTGTCACTGCACTTTAATCTGGATGACAGAGTGAGACGCTGTCTCAAAAAAAGAAAAAACAAAATAAATACATAAATAAAATTGGAAAATGCAGACAGTACAGTTATATAATGAAAACTGTCTCTCCCCCCCAGCAATCTTTTCCCCACTGTTGATAATTTCTTGTGATTCTTCCCAGAAAAAAAAGCTTTATGCACATGTCAGCACGTATATATATTTTTAAATTCTGTATATACTTTTTTAAAATTTTGCTTGAAATGGGTCCAAACTATACTTCCCATTCTGCATATTGATGTTGCCTGCTAGTAATAAATCTTAAAGAACTTTTTATATTCCTACATTTTCTCATTCTTTTAAATAGTGCCATTGCATTCCATCCTATGAAGGGATTACAATTTGTTCAATCTGTTGCTTACTACTGACTACTTTTCTTGTTTTCAGTTTTTCACTGTTGCAAATGACACGGCAAAGAACATCCGTATGCATTTCTCTCTCCCTAAAACAGTTTTCAGCCAGACACAGTGGCTCATATCTGTAATCCCAGCATTTTGGGAGGCTGAGGAAGGAGGATTGCTTGAGCTCAAGAGTTCAAGACCAGCCTGGGCCCCATAGCGAGACCTCATCTCTACAAATAATAAAAAACAATTAGCTGGGCATGGTGATGCATGCCTTTAGTCCTAGCTACTCAGGAGGCTGGGGCAGGAGAATTGCTTGAGCCTGGAAGGTCGGGGCTTCAGTGAGCCGTGATCTTTTTTTTTTTATTTTGAGACAGCCTCACTCTCTCACCCAGGCTGGAGTTCAGTGGTGTGATTTCAGTTCACTGCAGCCTCCGCCTTGGGGTTCAAGCATTTCTCCTGCTTCAGCCTTCCGAATAGCTGGGATGACAGGCGCCTGCTACCACACCTGGCTAATTTTTATATTTTTGGTAGAGACAGGGTTTTACCATGCTGTCCAGGCTGGTCTAGAACTCCTGACCTCAAGTGATTTAAAAAAAAAATGCTCACTCAGTCGGGTGCAGTGGCCCACGCCTGTAATCCCAGCACTTTGGGAGGCTAAGGTGGGCGAATCACTTGAGGTCAGGAGTTCAAAACCAACCTGGCCAACATGGTGAACCCCATCTCTACTAAAAATACAAAAATTAGCCGGGTGTGGTGGTGAGCGCCTGTAATCCAAGCTGCTCGGATGGCTGAGGCAGGAGAATCGCTTAAACCCAGGAGGCAGAGGTTACAGTGAGCAGAGATCGTGCCACCGCACTCCAGCCTGGGTGACAGAGAGAGGCTCCATCTCAAAAAAAAAAAAAAAACTTCTCACTCATAAGTGGAAACTAAACTATGAGGATGCAAAGGCTTAAGAATGACTCAATAGACTCCGGGGACTCAAGGGGAAAGGGTGGGAAGGGGGTAACAGATAAAAGACTACAAATTGGATTCAGTGTATACTGTTGGGTGATGGGTGCACCAAAATCCCATGAATCACCACTAAAGAACTTATTGTGTAATCAAATATCACCTGTTCCCCCAAAACCTATGGAAATAAAAAAAATTTAAATGTTTTAAATAAAAAATAAACAGGTTTTCTTTTGAAACGTTCTTTTGTAAATTACCTACAGAAAATTTACAAAAAATGTACACTCTGCCGGGTGTGGTGACTCATGCCTGTAATCCCAGCACTTTGGGAGGCCAAGGTGGGTGGATCATGAGGTCAGAAGTTCAAGACAAGCCTGGCCAATAAGGTGACACCCCATCTCTACAAAAAATACAAAAATTACCCTGGCCTCATGGCATGCGCCTGTAGTCTCAGCTACTCAGGAGGCTGAAGCAGAAGAATCACTTGAACCACAGAGGTGGAGTTTACCATGAGCCAAGATCGCACCACTGCACTCCAGCCTGGGCTACACAGCGAGACTCCATCTCAAAAAAAAAAAAAAAAATGTACACTCTTCACCAGCTTGCCTTAATGTTAACATCTTACATAATTGTTGCACAGTGATTAAAACTAGAAAATGGGCTGGGCACAGCGGCTCATGCCTGTAATCCCAGCACTTGGAGAGGCTGAGGTGGGCAGATCACCTGAGGTCGGGAGTTTGAGACCAGCCTGACCAATATGGAGAAACCCCATCTCTACTAAAAATACAAAAATTAGCTGGGCATGGTGGCACATGCCTGTAATCCCAGCTACTCAGGAGGCTGAGGCAGGTGAATCTCTTGAACCCAGGAGGCAGAGGTTGCAATGAGCTGAGATCGCACCATTGCACTCCAAC